>NC_142243.1:119152696-119455726 GCF_052056855.1 Sturnus vulgaris | reverse complement strand
TGACATGATCTCCTTCAGCATCCTTTTACTTGAGTTGGAACAAAACAGTTTAGATGGGTGGAATGATAGATGTGTGAGGAACTGGATGGCTTATCAAACTCCATGTGTAGCAGTTAATGGTTCTTATACTGCCTTGAGGTTCACTATAAACAGAGGTCTTCACTGGTTTCTTCTGGAACCTAGTCTGTTCAGCACCTTTTTCAAAGGCATGGAGGAGTTCATAGTTGACACAATCTTGTCAGGTATGGAAATGACACAGAATTGAAAAAGCCAGTTAATATGCTTGAGGGCAGCATCAACACCCAGAGGCACCTACACAGGTTGGAACAATTATCCCACAAGAACCTCAGGAATTCAACAGAAGCAAAATGGAAAGACTTGCACTTGGGCTGAACCAACCCCAGCATTGGTACAGGCTAGGGCCTCATCAACAAGGATCTGGTTGACTGGGGTGCTGCTGAAAATGATCTGGGGGTCCTGATGGGGACAGTGGGCTGAACAGAAGCCAGCAATGTGCTATAGAAGTAGGAGAGGCTAAAAGGTTGCTGAACTGTACCAAGTCTGTTGCCAGTAGACCTTTTTCTTGATAATCATTAGAACACAGAATAACTTAATAACTTGTCCAGGTTTGGACTCATGAGTATGTAAACACTTGTAAACTGGAACAATTTCAATGAAAAGACACCAAAGTTTTCAGAGAGAGATCTACAGAGCAATATTTTTTTATCCTAAATAAGAGGTATATTGGAGGTACCTAAGAACAGCCCCCCAAGAATTCACAAGAGAATTTCTGAGAAGACAGAGACATGTTCTTAGTGAGGTGCACAGTGGGTTGACAGGGTGTTTATAAATTGAAACATGGGATGTTCCTATTGGATAGACAGAAAATAACATTCTTTGTGGGGATAATTAAGCCCATGCAACCAGTTATTTGGAGATACTGTGGAATCTTGATTGCTGTAGGTTTTCAAGACTGAGCTGATCAAAGTTCTGAGCAACTTCATCTGAGTAGTGTTGACCTTAACATTGGGCAGGAGGTTGGACAAGAGCCATGCTGGGGTCCCTTCCAACCTGAATGTGTCTGTGATGTGAACCTAGACAAGCCTGTACAGGTTCTGGGAGCTTGCCACTCATATTTTATATTGCCAGCACTTCATGAATCTCATGTTTTCTTCAATAGTTTGTAATTAAATATACTCATGAGAATTTCCAAGGACCAGTGTGGACATTCTTGGGACTAGTGACAACAAAATACAGTGAATTTAGGTGTCTTTACAGATATCTTGCTTCAGTCAAATAATCAAGTCAGTAGATTTTTAACTGAAGAGGTGAATGCAAGCTACAAATCCAGAAATTCCTTGCACGCTTTTTAAAATGATCATTACCAAAAGAAGCTACTGCAGCCTTATTCATTATATGAAATGAGTAAAATGCAGACTAAATAAATCCTGTGAACAGGCTTCAAATAAAAATTATGCCTGGACTAATAATTTATTTAGTAACTTAATGCTTAATGCTTAAGTTAGTTTTTAAGTATGGCTTTTTTATTTAAGAAATGCTTCTTTTTACTATTCTTTCTTCAACTCATTTGCTGTTCTTTTTAACTGTGTGGGTATTTTTGATGAAGCATTATATGAAATGGACAGGTTTCAGGTATGCAGCTGGAGTCAAAAATATTATGTGAAAGAGAATCTGACATGTCTGTCTTGGAGGTGGAGAATGGCTTGTTCAGGCAGCAAGCAAGGTCTCTGCTACTAAGTAGTCCTTTGTATGCCTGACCTGCTTGCTGTTGTGTGCATTGTAGAAGAAGGTGGTGGGATGGGAAGCAAAGCTCCTCTTACTCCAGGTGGAGCTGAAAAGGAACTGCAGTAAAGTTAATGTGAACACTGTAGTCTATTTGCATTGCTACCAAATAGCATTTATTACTTCCTACCTGTGAAACCTAAGAAATGGCTTATACTTTCAGCACTACACTTTCTTGTGGTTTTTTTTTTTTGTTGTTACTTCTCATTCTATTTTGAATATTGTTATCTCTCTTTTGAAAAAAAATACTTATATAGAATGATTGTCATTAGTGGTAATGCAGGAAGACAAAAGACAGTTTTCTTTACATTGACTCTGTTAACCCTACAGGCTTGAAATTGTAGAGATGCTGTTTTGATTGGTAAATTGAGTAAATTTGACATGAGAGTGAGAACAGAAAACTTCATACTGCTTTACAGTGGCTATTTTTGTGTGTGTGTAGTTACAGATATGCATATAGATATACAAACTACAAATATATGTATTAGCTCTTGGTGGACTATACTCCTAAAAGCCAAGCATTTTGGTTTATGGCCAGTTGAATGATCAACAGAATCTCTGTAAGATTTTGACTGAGTTAATTTCACTTAAATTTGTGGCTGAAGTGAATGGTGGTAAAATCCTGTCTGAATTCGACGATGTTCAAATGTTACAAGCAGAAGCCACTGGAAGAGTAAATTTATCTTGATTTCTTAGTTTTTATGAGTTAGAAGTTAGTACAAACATTTTCAGGTTTTTGTATCCTTTTGATTATAATTTTCCAGTGAATTTACTTTTTCTGCTCTTCACTGCCTAACTATAAATCCTCACTGTTTAGTTCTTATGCCATCCTTTTCATCTGAACAAATTGTTGGTATAGAGTCCATTCTTCATGAGCATTAGTTTAATTTTGTTTCTTGCAAATCTTGTTAACCTCTTTAACATTCAAGACTTTATGTTAAGTCCATAGAAGTAAATGTGGGAGTCTTTCCAATCGTTTAGCATATGCACAAGATGCAGAGATATTTTCTTCTCACTGCTGCAGCATTGAACAGATTCATGATCTAAGAGTACCCTGGTAGCATTTGGCAGCAGATTTAAACACTTCTTGCTAAAAAAAGGTTAAAATATTTTTGTAGATTGGGTGATCCAGATCTAAGGGGCCTTATCTGCAGTCATGCCAACAAAGTTATGCTTGACAAAGTTGGAGATGACTATTCCTCGATATCATCAAATGTTACATCCTCAAACACAAGATGTAAAGGAGCACTTTCTAGCTATGATTTGTAGAATAAATTATTGATAAGTGCAGACAAACAGAAAGGCTCAGGGGCCATTTTGGAATCAAAGGGCATGATGCCAACTACATCACAGGAGCCATTAGTATTCTTTTTTTCAGGAAACAATCCTTGATATTGTTAAGTCTCTCCAATCTTTATTCTGATCTTAGTGTTCCCTTTTGTGGAGACTATAGTGTATACTGTGTTTAACTTTGGAAACATTAGTCTTACAGACCCAAAGTGAAGCTGGCCTTAATCTCAGTGTTGTGTGAGTGCATATGTGGGGTGATGGAGGCCTCTTTTTCTGTTTTGAAAAGTACTCATGGTGTTTTATACATAATAGTCAACTACTGTCACAGCCCCTGGCTGTGCTACAGTCATGACTGGTCCTTGCTTGAGTGAATCCATTGCTTGTTTGCCTGCTCTGTACCATGGAGAGACAACATCCATTCGAGAAAAGGGCCAAGTTTCACCTTTTGAGCCACTTCCCCACGAGGGTGATACTGCTTTTCTTTTTGTGTCTGTTGTAGTTTTACTGATTTGTCTTCTGGAATATGTGTTTTAGTCTCTCAATGAATGTTGTCTTTGCCACTTAAAATAGAGTTTGTCCAGCTTTAATTAACCAAGCTGGATCCTCAAACATTAGCTCCAGTGCACTCACCTGTAATGCTTTACAGATGTTGCTAAATACTAGCAGAATAGATAAATACACCCATTTTAGACAGTGCTAACACCAAAGAAAAACTAGTAACAGGGTATTTTTTGGCATTTATTTGGCTTCTTTTCTGACAGCTTGGCACTGGAGATCAAAAAGCTTTCAAAAGACATTTAAAAATAAGTCTTCCCCAAAGCACTCAAAATAGGGATTGATGTTGTACTTTTATATTATTTTGCTGACATTGGCATAAAGAAATATTTAACCTAAGTTCACACTGGAAATCAAAAACAGGAACAAGAATGGAATTTCCAAAATTTCACTGGCTCTCCAGTGGCAATATTTAATCTCTTTAGGAAGAAGGAGCTGAGGTGCCTTTTAAAGCAACCAGAACCAGGTGTACAGCAGTGTAACTCAGCAGATCAACAGTGTTTCCACTGAAATATTTAGATTTCTGACAGATACCATCATTTTTCTATAAAATATTTGACAGCCTGTAATTTATTCTTAAATTTAAAGTGCACTTACATTTATTGCAGAATATCTAAACTGCATTGAAGGTAATTTATGGCAGGGGTCCAAACCAAAATTGACCATATCAAACTATGGCTTTTCTATAATCTCTCAGTGAACAACAAGAAAAAATATTATTTCCTCATTATATTATTCTGAAAGAGGTTTTTAATAGTTCTTTTTTGATATCAAAACTTTGTTTCTTTTGATGTATTTTTCAAATTCACTCACCTAGTAGATCAGAAAATATTCAGTCGTTCACTTCTGCTGTATTGTGAGCAATAAGAGCTCATTAAGTAGCAATAAATAGACATATGTACATTGTTCAAATGAAGGTTGTAGGGTCCATTTTGTGTTTTGGATCTGTTGTAGGTATGCATATAGATCATGTGTCTCATACTTGGATACTTTTTCGCCGTTATTCTTCAAAAAACTGTTTTAAAGGAAATGCAAAGCTAATGATCTGTTATTGTAGGGAACTCTCCTACTACATTGGAAATCTGCTCTTACAAAATCAAGCATATGGTAACATTGCACCATATGTTGACTTTTATATTTAGTAAGCACATAAATATGATATAACCTTTATAAATTTCATTTTATTTTATTTTGACTGATAGGGCTTCATTTTCAAATGGAATTGAATGCACTCCTTCCCAAATGTGTCATATTGTTGTATTTGCTGAAAAAATCAATGAGAGTTATTAATACAATGTGAAAAATATTTCCTGTAATTTGTGTATGTGTACATGCACCTCCTAAGCTTACACAGTGATGAACAGAGGAAGAAATGCACCAGATCTAACAATCACTGAAATGTCTACTCCTAAAATGTGTCTTTTTCTAACTGTAGAATCTTAATGACTGTATGGCAGAAATTTACATGAGATGTGCGATATGTGAAAGATCAGTTTGAATGTCTGGTCTCCTGTTCAGCTGTATTTTTCTTAGTGAACTTCTGAACCCATTACATTATATCATAAAAATTATTTGCCTTATTGTTACCATTATTATTAACCTTCCCTCCTACCCATAAGCTTTATTTGTTTACTTGCTGTTTTCTCATACCTCTGTAGAACTTACAGTGATGCTTTGTCCATGTTTACTAGTTCATTTTCAGTGTTGTGTTAAGAAGAGCTAAATATAACTTAATGTATATTCAGTTTTAAGTCCTTATCTGAATGTGTTCTTGTGGAAATTAGTTTTCCCAGAAAATGCAGTTACATGCCTTCCACTGAGGAATGAAGAATCAAGACAAGTCAAGGAAAAATTGATTAAAAACAATGGCTTAGATGTGTCAAGCAAAATAATTCTCAGTTCCCACCATAAAACCACACCATGATTCCTTACTCCTTTACTTTACTTAGGGTGTGTAATGGTTCACACAAGGATGAACGCTGTAGCAGATACCACAATTCCTATTGTGCAAATTCCAAACATAAGTACTCCCTGTGGCTTTCTTCAGAAAACGTTAACCAGATTAGAAGAGGAAGAATTTTACCTCCTCTCTAACAAGCCCTTATCCCATCATACAGAATGTGTTGCTTAAAATCATAAGTATATTAGCTTTTTTATTAACTATCTTTGCAACTATTTCTAAGTTATCTCCTATTTAGGACTTTCTTCTGCCCAGAGATTGCACTTCTGGATTTCTGTTTTTATCTGAATATTAGAAGCATTTATGGAACAGGAAAATATGTTACTGGAGAATGTGAAAGATCTAATGGGGAGTGGAATAACCAAAAAGACATATAAAACCTTCATGGCAGCCTTAGATTTGGTTAAAGAGTAACAGATACACTGCAGAACGGTTAAATATTAATACAGTGCTTCCTTATAGTTAGACTAAAATTTTGTAATCACTCAGATTAGCATAATTCACTGGCTTCAAGGCCATTAATAGGAGTTTGTTATTTGTTCAATACAAAATAACATAATTTCCAGATGAATCTTTCTTAGGAACAATATCTTTTAACATCTTGCTACAACTTTTCACAATATTATTTTCTTACATAAGTAATTCTGCATTTTCTGGAGCAACAGGGAAAAATAAGTTCTCCAGCCTCACGTGACTTTTCAGAGATATACCTTTTCTGTTTGCATGGTTTTCCATGTGCTTTATGAGCTCAGTATGTCAGCTGGCATAGGCAGGTAAAGTATGAATGATGCACTAGCTTCAGGTAAGCCAGTCAGACTGTGAACGTATATCTGCTTTACCTATATTGCAGTTTGGGTAAGCAATGGTTTGTGATTGCAGAAGGTTGTCTAGAAAATATAAATTGCATGGACAGGTTTCATTTTTTTCCTAGTAGAGATGGGAAATGGATGAGTTCTGTGAAATGCTTAAATTTTCTTAAATGCCACTTTCAAATTAGGGAACTCAGCAAGTCATTAGACACACTGTGCTTATGGTAGTAGTTCTTGTCTATAGGTACTGAGTGATAGGAACTCATCAACTGACTGTAATCTCTATTTAATTGTAATGATCTGAGAGACTGATTTTTTTATTCTTAGACTTCAGTAGCATAATTCTGATGTAACTCATACTTGTCAAATTCTGTTTTAATTCCATTTTACTTCTGTGATAAAACCCCTATTTCTACATGCCTTTGGTGAGCTATATCCACTAGTTTGAGCATTAGAGTTAGATAGCCTGAGGTAGTCCTGCAAGTTTTCACTTTATCATTGCACAGGCACAGCATGGTATGCCAGGAACAACCAGTGTAAAGAGGATTCCAGCATCTCCATCATACAGTAAGCTCCTGTCAGCAACAGATCTTCTGCAGTGATACACTGCTTAAATTTGACAAAGAACATAGATTGTGTAAATCACACTGTTTTCATTGATTAGAGTCTGAGAGTGCATTAACCTTCCTTAAGGCTCCAGAAATCACTTTCATAAATGTGAATAGTGAAAGAAAATGTTTAGTGAAGCTTTTCATGGATTAGCTCTTTGTTAGAGGATAAAGTACAGATATGAAAGATACAGATATGAAAGTGATAGTTTTACATGGAAACCCTTTTTTTGCCTCCACTGAGCATTTGTTTACTATAACCCTGTGAAGGTTAATTTTCATTTAAATTTTACAGGGATATAGGGACAAAAAACTTTGAAAGACATCTTGTGTCATGCCAACTATTAATTAAAGCAGTACTCTGACTGGGGTGAATTTTCTGTGTAGAAAAGAGAAGTCCAAATTTAGAATTTGAAAGTGATTCCCGCTGTTACTTTCGGCTTATCACTGTAAGGGCTCTAAAGAAATATGTTTACAGTTTAAGGGATTTTAGAACTTGCTTTGTTCACTTTTAATGTCTATCTTCTGATTAGTAGTTGGACTTCTGTGTTCTAATATTATTGTGAAAGTTTTTTCCCCATGAAAAATGAGACTCCCTTTCTGCTTGAGGAAATATGTGATTTACTTTGGGTTTGAGCTTCGGGGCCAGTGCCTAATTTTCTTTTTATCGCATTCTTAGTTCCATAGTAAGCAATTTCCTTTGGCTTCACTGAACTGAAATTCTTTGGATATCGTAATTATAAACTATACGTTATGACTTCCTACATTTATTTTTAAAGAGAGAGATTATAGCATGTAGTTTTAGACTGCTTTTATTTTATTGACTGTGAGTTTATTAATGTTTGTGTATGTAGAGTCTTCAGCTGATAGACTATCAACTGAAAAAGAGCCAAACTTTATATATACTGGAATTCAAAGGCACAGCATAAAGTTGCCAAAATAAAATTGCTAGCACACCTTAATCACATTTTTATTACCTCATACTTCACTCTAAGAAACATATTTTCAACCAACTTTTATATGAAACAGATCAAAGCATCTCATAGCTCTGCAAAAACTCATAAATTGGGTGCAAATTATCCTATAGCAATTCAGAAGTCCATTTTGCTTCTAAGCATTGTGCTAAATTGTTTCTTCTTTCACTAACAGTCTGAACTAATAAATAATGGGCTGTGTTTGTGGGCAGGGTTGCTATATTTTCATGCTGCAGTGCCAGCAGCCTGTCCATAGATTGACTGCAACTATGAAAATTCTTCACTTCATGGCTCCTTTTTCAAGTTTGAGTATGCAGTTAGTGCTGCATATAATGCCTGCATCCATATCCCACAATCTGACCCACTCTTTATTATTTCCTACTCTTGGGAACAGCGGCACATACGCAGAACTGTCACCCACACACAAGGGAATCCTTGAATACAGAAGGCAAAACCATCCCATGGATTCTTCATAATCCCTATCCCTGGTGTCCAGAATAAGCAGAGAACTGGGATTCTGATTTTGTGGTTTCACAATGCCTCAGTGATGCCATTTCAGCTCCTCAGGGATGGAGGGCACAGAGGACACCAGGTCCCAGAGAGAGTGAATGCACACTTTACACCATCCCATTCACTTTGTGGTGTGCAGTGTTTGGGGTTTGCCTCACAACTTTTACACGTCTAAAGTTCGATAAATTTGCCCTAGAGTCCGTTTATATTTAGCAGAAGAAAAATATGCAAATCATATAGACAGTTCGGCTGGTCTGTCACGGAAACCTGCTTCCAGAGATGGAAAATCAGCTCTAGTACCTGTCTTGCTTCTCTTTTCATCTTTTGTTTCACTCCCCAGGCAAGATGTGGTCTTTCCTACCCAGGTTTGCAGCCTCCTTTAGTCCAGTTGCATTCCAGCCTTTTTGCAGGCACTGTGCTTGCATTAGCTGTCATCTGCCTACTTTGGGGAGGCCCAGCGTGGACACAGGAGGGGGTTCAGGAACCCATAGGGGTGATGTTCTGGGTCTGAGAATTAGTTTACCTTGTATGTAGGAGGAGGACATTATTCTTCAGGCTCTGCCTGTCTTGGGACAAGACATAAAAGTGCATTTTCAAAAGTACTCAGATGCAAAATTGAAGGACTATTCACTCAAATGAATCCAGAGTAAAATGACTGAGTATTGTTAAAATTCTCCATGTTGTTTAACTGAGGCACAATGGCCATGGAGTGAAGTCACCACAGACTTCTTCAGTTCATCCATATTACTTTTCCCTCTGGCAAGGATATTTATAAATTCCTGAATTTATACTGCTCTGAAGGGTATTCTGAGTAATGTCCCCTTTTCGATACAGAAGTGGCTGTGTTTCACAGATAATTTACATCTCCATTAGCAAAGCATGTTAGGCCTTAACTCTTCCATATACCCCTCAAAATGGCTACTGGAATCAAGGAGTGCTGAACACAGTAAAAAAGGCAGAATTTAGTCAATATTTGCAAAGCACTTTGAAGTACTTGAGCATGAAAAACATCATATTGGGTAAATATTAGTTTCATTCTGAGTTAAATCCTGAAATCTGTACTTCAAATGTTCATAATTTCTGAGCTGAGGCAGATATGTACATATGAAAAGATTTTATTTGGACTAAGTTTGCTTGCTTACTTGTTGATCCTAAATGAAGTGAAGACTCTTTTTGTTTTGCTTGGCTGAGGGGAAAAAAAGCAACAGCCCTTCCTACCTCGGCTTTTCTTGTTTTCTGTCTGAAAAGTACAGGCCAGCACAGAAAAGAAAATCAAATTTGAGTTTGTTGATAGTAAAGAAGGATCCAATGTCCCATATTTTGATATTTCATACCATGGATTTGCCTTTTAAGACCTCTTGGTGTTGTTGTGCAAACCAGGTGTAAACCTGACTGCTTTCATCTACCCTCTTCTAGGAACTGATGCATCTCAGTAGTAGGACTGTCTCATAACAATGCCCAGTGGTGACATTACACACTGGGGATGACTGTATTTATGTAATTTTTATTATGTAAAACTTGCAGTTTAAGTTGAAGTTGAGACATCATTAGAAAAGTGATATATATTTTTCCTTAGACCACTGATTGAAGAGCAAAGGAACGTATTTGTGTTTAGCTTCCAGAAAAAAACCCAAGTGATTCCTGGTAGTGAAGTGTTGCTGAGCCACCTTTGTCTAGACATCATGGCTCTCAGCTCAAAATGGAGAGTTGGAGAGAATTATCAACTCCACAAACACAGTGAGGAGTACAATACCTTCCTCTCCCTTTTCAGGTCTTTCCTATCTTTACATATCTCCCCTTTTTACACTGTCTGCAGTGAGTGTATCACTTATCGGTTAATAAGTTGTCTGACAAGATAGCCACTTTGTACCTAATTGTTCAGTTTATTTATGTATTATTGATGAGCCTAGACTTGAACTCTGCTTTCCTTAGAGACTGCTTGATAAATCTGTTGGCTAATCCTATATAAGGAACAGAATTACCTGCTGTAGCATAATACATGGCATTGCTTTTGCTATGTATTCTTAAAAATGAGCTGGTTATACATTTCCAATAAGCTGTGTTTAACAGTAAGAAATAAAATCACATATATAATTCACATTGCTGTCTATGTTAACAAAAAATCTTCAGTGATGCACTGTAATGCTTAAAATACTTCCCCAGCTTTAAATCAATGTTCTGACTATTTTAGATTGTAAGGTTCTGGCTCAGGTAGCTAGAAGAATTCCTGAACTTCAAAATCTTGATTATGAGTAAAACTATTTATTAGGCACGTCAAAGCACTTGTGTATTACTAATATGATCTGAAAATATTGGAAATTAATCACCTTATACTTTTCAAGGCAGTAGTTTCTATTTCAAACAAATGAATAAAACACCAAATTAATTTTCTATCAAAACATGAATCTAATGATGGCACATATCTGTACTCTGTTATTATTTCTGAACTTTTGACTTGTAGGCACTGACATAAGGGAAATTGAGAGTATTGCATGTTCTGTAAAGCACAGGAAGAAGCAATGATACTGTATGAGTAACAATTTATGAATATAGCTGTTAAGACTCAGGAGCCTCTGCAAAACCCTGGAGTCTCTTAATACTTCTCTTAGAAGACTATCACAAAACAGATTGTGGCTAACACCAAAAAAGGCTGTGTGCTGAATGCATGAGCCCATGTAATGGTTTTCCTAAAAATGAGAAAAAAATAAAACCATATCTCAATAAGAGTTAAATTTTCTGTGGTTGATTAATTTCAGTCTTGAAACCAATTGGATTATACCAATATAGACCCATACCAGTGTCCTGGTACTGGCCCCATCTGTGAAATGGTGTTTAATTCTGAATTGCATTGAAATCAGGGGCATTTTGCTCCATCAGGAAACACACGATTATTCCAACTAGTGCTGTGTTTGCCTTTTCATGTGGTAGGGAAGGAGCCAAATATGGGTTTGGAAATATTTATGCAGCTGTTGTATTTCTGCTGGAGTTGTATACCTGCAAATCTGGGTACAATTTGCCCATTTGATTTTCTTTGTTCCCTCTTTACTGGTTTGGCTTGGAGGAATTTTTTTTAACCTAATAAACACAGAATTAAGTTATTCTAGACTAAGAAAATTTAGCTTGGAAATGAGTTTGACTATTTGAAGAAAGTTTATTCTGTGTATGTACAGCAGAGACATAATCTTAGGCGTGACCACTGAAACTGTAATTTTTAGTGGGTTCCTCCATAACTTTAAAACTTTCAACATGCATTTCAGTCTTCCAAACAAAAAGAACACATTTAAACAAAAATTATTGAAGCCATTTATTTCAAATTTAATGTGTGCTAATTTAATGGTCTTTAGGCATAAAACATTATGATAATTTTCATCATATGTTTTATCAAATCCTGAGGACAGTGCATTAATATTTCAGTAGCTTGTACAGAAAGGTAAGAGACTATAATATGAAGCACTAAAATGATAAGGCATATTTTCCATGGCATTACTGTTATAGAGTATTTTCACTGATTAATCAAATGGCTAGAGTCTGACTAGGCTATGAGATTGCTGAATTTAAACAACAATTATTGTACAATTGGGTAAAACAGAAGCAGATATTGTGATGCTGTGGGGAAAATGAAACATCAAAAGCTAATAAGAAACCATTTTTATATCATAAAAGCATAAGAACAGCTCCATCAAGCTTTAATCACATTGTTATAATACACACTTAAAAAAAATATGTTAGCTCATTAGCAGGGGTTATAACATAGATTGTTATAATTAGAGTAGGATTAACAAATATCGAGTTCTGCTTCTGTTTCAGTGCACTGAAGCACAGGCTGTGCTGTGCGAATTGTAGCATTATCTGTATTTCAAGAGCTTTGTTTTTACACTGATGCCATGGTCCAGTTCAGAACTGCTGACACGCACTTTGCAAGGGCTGGCTAGCTTCATTTCAGCCAAACTGAGAGAAGCCTGTGTCCAGCTTGTCCATAACTCCTCTTCTAGCCATGAAGTTCGGACTGCCTGTGTCTCTCTGGGCAGCTGCAGGTGGAGAATCACTGCCAGTGACTCAGAGCCCTGGCTGGCCAGCACTGAGCCCAGCCTGGAGCTCCCTTCATGGCCAGTGGTAAAAATGAAGCACTTCCCTCGTAGGGAAGTGGCCAGTGTAACAGAATTCAGCTTGTTTCACTGCATTCAAGGATTTCTGAAGTACATCACGCTGCAACTTTTGAAGTGACAGAGTCTTGCCAATATTAATTTGACAAGATGATAATTGCCAATTTTTTTTCTGTTCTTAAGAGGAATTTCTCAGGGTCTGAAATTATTTCTGCTCAAATCTAGAAAGACATACCAGTCAATAATGTCCTGTGAGTGAGAGCACTGCACTAGATATGAGAGAGATGAATTCAAGTCTTCATCAACAGATATTTTTAGGAAGTTGACAGCCACAGAAGTGATATGAGAAGGCCCAGCCTGTGGCCTTGATGTGCAAGTGATGTGTGAGGGAGTGGCAGAGTAGGACTGAAACAAAGGTTTCCCACAGTGCTACTGTGTGCTTGAACTGCCACATTCTTCTGGTGAAAGTGTCTTTTTCATTTCTCGTTTTAAATGTTTAAAAGTCAGCTTCATCACAAGATTCATCTTGAAAATGCTTTATTTGGAAAAAACATAGAGCTCTGACTTGGGCTAAAATCCATGGAGCTTAGGTCTTTACCATTTGTCATAGATCATGCTATGTACCCTAATTATCTGGCAACTTTCCATACTACTGTATAAATCAGGATAAGCTTTCAAAGATTTCATTTATTAATGGCTGGAAAAAGCAAAGCATTTTCTAAATAAAGTGTACAGGAAGAAAGAGGTTGATGCATACCCCGGGTCTGGATGAACCCTGGGAACAGAGAACCTGTTCAGGATTATCCATGACTAAGGAGCACTACATTCATTTTGGACAGCACATGAGATGGTGAAGTGGACATCAGTGAAGGGAAACACTTAAGAGATTACAAATGAAGAAATGCTTGGAAAAAAGCGTGTTGCCAGAGAAGGTTAAAGGAATTTAAAAGTGGCTTTCCAGAGAGGAGGACAGAGTGTCTGTCTTTATGTTCACAAGGGTTAGAAAAAGGTAGAAGTCACTAGTCTCAGCAGACTGGAAGGATGGGAAAAGGCCTTAAGATAAAACAACAAAATGGCTGAAGAGTTTGAACCAAGAGGGGGAAATGCATGAAAGTGCCATTGTAAGGCAGGAATTGACAATAAGTTTTTGTGGGTGCTCTGTGAAACTTATTTTGCAGTTATTCAGAGGATGTCTTTGCCTGCTCAAGCAGCTTCCTCCCAGCACTAATGTGACTGTCTCATGCTGATCTGCACAGACTCTTTGAAAGACAGCAGCCATGGTGCTGGTAATGCCAGGTTTGAGTAACTTTCACTATCTGATTTGCTGTGAGGAGTGTTCAACAGTAATAGATTCATAGTGCATTGATGGGAAAAGCAGCAGCCAGTGCTGAGTGTGACATCTGTTCTTCAAGCAGGAGGGAGGAAGAGGTGGGACATTTTTTGTCTTTAAAGGGTTTTGATAAGAGAGAATACAACTATAGCTTTATATTTTAGCTCTTTCCCTTCTAAACTTGGGGGAAAAGATGAAATATATTTGCATGGACTTGTCTTTTTTTCTGTTAAAAAAATATATCAATTGTATAAAAGAAACACTGCTGCAGACTTTTAAAAAGCTATTATGAGTGCAACTTGGCAAAATTGAAAGAAAAGATGAAAACAGTCATGGAATAATTTAGTCATAACGTGAACTTGAAGGTCAAGTTTTATCTTAAAAGGTGTAGAGAACACTTAGAATTTTTGAGAACAGATAAGTGATCTCACATCAAGGATATACCTTCACTGAAGTTGGTAATAAAAAAAGTAAGACAACTTTTCCTCTTCTGCTTTTGAGTAATATTTTGAACATTTCTAACCACATCTACTCCCAAATGACCTATTTTAGGATAGGATACTGCAAAGTTCTCTACATTGCTCTGCCAGGGTATCTCAGTTTGATCTGTAGACAATCCTAGCAAAGGAGTAAGTCAAGTTACAAGCCTTGTCAAGGTTCTGAATCTGTTGCAACTGTAAGTGTAAAAATCCAAGTTGGTTCAGATTCTTCTTATAAACATTCATGGGGCTCCCTCTTCTTATTTGATGCAGACAGAGAAAGAAATATGTGTGACACTCTTAACGAAAATAATCCTGTTGAAATTAAGGAAGATGCTCATATACCAGAGTAATTGTGGATGGAAGTAGGATTGTCCACATGGCTGCCACAGTAGCTGTTTTGGTAAACTATGATTGTACATCAGGCCTACAACACTCTTGTCATTTAACAGATGTCCATGTTTTCCTCAGTCCTTGCAATTAGTCATTTCTGTTATCACTCTCTCCAGGTCTGAATTAGTTCTATCTAATGAGATCCCATCAGACTGTGCTAAATAATTTGATTTATCAGAAATTTAAGCTGATTTTTTCCATCTGAGTTTGGTAGGTACTTAAATATTTTATTCCTGTTTCTTTAAATGTCTGAGCTCTTGGGTCCTATTTTATCACATATTTGAATGGGTGCTTGATTTTAAGTATTTTCACATTGTCATTCCTTTCAACAGGATAATTTTAATACACGTTGTATATGTGATCCAAATGACTTGCTGCATTAGTCTAGAGTGCTTAAGTTCTTAGGTGATACTATTTAAAATAGGATTTTTAAATATGGCTTAGGTTAAAAAGATATTTCTGCATATGCCATGTGTTTTTTCCCACTTACTCTTTCAAACGTAAGTCATTCAGGCAAGGTTGTTCATTTTTCTGGCAATTGTCACCTTTATTTGCTTCTCAAGATCCTCTTTCATAGGATTTTCATAATAGTTGTGGAATTTCGCTTGTGCTTATTTTGGTTGATGTTGTTCTGCTCCTTTTCATTTCTAAGATTCTGCTGTGCAGAAGGAGATATACTTGCCCATAGGAACTATATGTCACTATAAATAACACAGTAAATAGAACTCTGTCCATGGATCCCTACGGTATCCAACTGTACTCATACAAGGCAATGGTTCTGTCCTAGTTGTGGAAAACTTGTTGACTATGGTCCATGGCATCTCTCTTCTGCTGTACTCCAGCACAGAGGTTTCTCCATGTGGCTTTATAAAAAATGTTTTTAGCCATCTCTTTGCTCTCTGTAGATCGTTTTTACTAAGCTTTCCTGTGTTTCGTTACATAATTTACGACTTTACGTGATGAAGCAGAGATAACATTGACAAAAATTGCTCTGAAACTCAAAGAAGACTCCTATTCCCTTACCAGCCTACTGGTTTTTGATCCAGTTCCTGTCCAACTGGCAATGGCACAATTCCCTTCACCTTCCATGATGCAGGATCACACCTTGTAATGAAATTGACCACGTCTCTTGGTGTTGGAAAATGTTACCGGCCTACCAAGTTAAACAAATTTCCTCAGCTGCTGTGGGCAGAAAAAGAAGGGTCTTATCTTAGTTGTTCAAACCTTTACACCTTATCACCCAATTTTCCCAGTGGGCGTCTGCATCTATAATTTAGTGTGAATTGAGTAAAGTAATAACAAAAGCACTTGCTACTTTGATCTCAGTATGTTTATTTAATGACTGTTCAATATGCAAAAAATAGCTGAGCATAGGAGTCCAGACCCCAGTGCACTAGGATTATTTTATTTTAAATTATTTTATTTATTTTTAGTTTTTATTATTATTTTATTTTATTTTATTTTATTTTATTTTATTTTATTTTATTTTATTTTATTTTATTTTATTTACAGAGCCGAGGTTAAAAGGAGCAGGAGCCCAGCTGAGAGAGTTCAGAGTTCATCTCTGCATGTTCACTGTCTTCCATTTAAATGTACACAAAGGACTAATACAGTACCCGCTCTCCCCTGGGCTGTCTTTGATACACTCTGCTGTGCCTGGACTCTGCCACTCCTCCTATCAGTCTGATCCTACTTCTTTTAGCCCGCTGTGCTCAGCACTGTAACCTCATTCAGCTAGTGCTCTGCATGCAGGCTAACAACTTCAAGGCTCTGTCAGGCATTGACACATGCAGGCTCCAAGCGGGAAGCTAAACACTCCCCTTCACCTTTCCTGCAGTTTCACATTAACCTCTATTAAGTGCAGGAAAAACACAAATGCTGTAGTGCCATTATTCAGGTTTTAACTACCAGAGTATATTTAGATATTCAGCCAGCACTCCACCTATGAGAATATACCCAGCAAACACACTGTCTCCTCCCTTTCTCCCAATAAAAGAGGTAAATGGTGAGTTAGCTTGAGGAATACAATGGTGGTAGGTATGGGTTGGACATTTGTAACACAGACATGAAAATCTGAGAGAAAACTTTGACAGCACTTTCTGTACTGTTTTGAGGCAACAGTGTTATAAATGGAAAATGAGACAAAAATGGTCTCATTTGAGGGAGAATCAAGTGGTGTATTTACAAAACATTTTGTCTTTAAAAGCCAGGTGGTAGAAAAGGCAGTGCTAATCTGCAAACCCTATCACACTTGGATCCAACCACCAAATGGGTCCAAGTCTGTTGGGTGCTGTGGGCAGAGAGAGTTTAGTGGCTGTTTCTGGCTTTTTCTAAGATAGGAAATGTCTGGCAGCGTTTCCTTGTGAAGCAGCACCCTCACTTCCTGCTCTGAGGCTGCTGCCAGTGCTCTCACACACCCTGTGGCTGCCCTTAAGACTGGGGCAGATTCCTTCCCAACTCCAGTCTGCCTAGTCCACATGTCACTGTGCTTGGACCACATAAAGACAACATACCCCATATTCCTGGTTCAAACTCTTCAGCAACATGGAAGATGAAAGGACCAGAGACATAAAGGATTTTCCTAATAATTTGTTCCTGAAAACTAGTAGGAGAATTAAAAGTAATAATAATAACAATAGTCTTGAAACTTGCCATCTCCACTCTATTGCTTGGCTCATCAAACTTTCTGCATCCTGGAGGGCTCCTAGTGTTCCAGACAGGACAGGACTCCTCCAGGTCCTGCCAGTCTGCACTAATCACATCCCTTTGGCCACAGAGGGATATCCAGCTCAGCAAAGAATTTGACTTCTTTTTGCCATTCAGGCATTTTCACCCAATCTCGTGGTTTTTCAGTACACCCTTCTGCTGATAAACAAGGTTTATGGAAGGAGGGAGAGAAGACGGCAGAACAATCAAAGTTGATAGTACTAGATTGTTTTTTGACAATTTTCCTGTGATAGTCCTTCAGTGAGGTGTCAAGCCTCTTTCCTGGGAAGGGTGCCTGTCTGGAATGCATTACTGTAACATGTCTTGGGCGAATTTAAACGTGTTCAAATACAGCATACAAAATGGAGTTCGGGAGACAAAATGGAGTTTCAATTTAATACAAATGTACAGCTTTGCCAAACCGTGTCAAGAAAGGGATTTTCCATCATGTATAATGTTTACAGAGCATCTCTGTTTTTATCTTTAATGGTTGCCATAACAAGATCAACTGTTCCTTTAGCATAGCAATTTGATGATTTATGTTGTATCCCATTATTATTTTAGTCTCATTTCAGCAGCTCTGAGTAAAACAAAATATCACTCCTTGTCATCAAGCAACATGAGACAATATCCACTCTAGGCATTTGGTTTAAAATAAACAAAATTACCTAGTTTTAAAGATTTTTCAGGATTAGTGGCTTTTAGATAATGTAAGTTACAAATTATATATATATAACCTGTAAGCAGTAAAATCACTAAATCACTAGAAATAAACAATCATTTTACACAATGCTATTGCGAATTCTTAAAATGAAACATAACAAATTGTGCTGGGGCACCATAAGAGTAACGTAAACTATGGTTTAATGATATAACTAAAGTTTATATTTAAACCTAAATCTATCTTCCAGTTCAAACCTAAGATGGGAGAATTTTTTATTTAGATTATGTGATTAATAACAGGCTTTGAAGATCTGTAAGATCCTTTGAAGAAATCAGAATGTCAAGTCCAAGTGACTTTACCCAGAAGATGAAGTTATTAACATAGCAGCTTTCACCAATATCATCATCTCTCCCTTTGCTTCTCCTCCCTTTATCTTTACATTTTAGGATATCACTTTTGGGATATATTTGTGCACAAAACATTCTGTAAAGCTGCTCCCTCTCCACACCTCTGTCCCAAGCATGTTTTGGCATCAAAAGCCATTTGGGCGCATATTCTTCGTGCTTCCCTGCCCACACTGCACTGCAGCTGGACAAGATGCAGCACTGTCACATTGTGCTACTCTTCAATATGAATGGGGAAAAGCTCAAACGCTCATGTGCTTGATTTTTTTTATTTCACATAGCTCATATAACTGTGCCTGAAGAACTTAGGGCACACACACACACACACACACACACACATATATATATATATGTGCATAGAAAGAGAAAGCAACTATGTAATACCCTCAGAAGTCAGTAACTGGATGAAAAAGGAGCGAAGTAAACCCTCATTTCACAACAACAGCAAAGAACCATTATGTAGCAAGACAGAGGTAGAGGGAAGAAATGTCATTCTCCCTTTAATCCAGATAGCACAGGTGATCCTGGCAATGAAAACAGAGAGGCTTGGTATAGAAGAAGGTAGCTTAAGTGGAGGGTAGAACATGGAGCTAGGCTGAAAGCTTGTTTAACATCTGTCTATATGGTAGCTGTCATCTGAACAAGCTACATGAAGCTAATGCAGATATTTACTTGCATTTATAATCACTGTGTGCACACATGCAGTTACCAGTATATATATACACCAATATATAAATGTATTTTATTTCCAGATATCCTCTTTGGTTCTCAAGCCCTTCTAGCTTTTTCTGCCTTCTTTTTTTATTCCAAAGTTTTCTTTCTATATACGTGATCAAATAAACATTCTCTACATTTATGTCACCATGAGAATTTTTTTTTGTCTGTTCAACTTGTTTATAGTATTTTTGTGACATAGTCCACATCCTGTGTTTTTAATTTAAAGTGCATTAAGAATGAATTTTTAAAAATACTATTCTTGCAAGCTTTGCTACTTTATAATCACTGTTAAAAATGCTGAAAAAGTTTGCCACAATTTAAAAGGGAAGATGAAAACAGGCTTCTTGGCTGTACTTTGTGTGACTCTGGTATGATACCATGTTAATGCAAGGCAGGAGTCAGCCTTGGATCCCTTAAAACACCTTTACCACTCTAGGCATTAGGTAAACTCTCTCATAGCTCTTGCATCAGTTACAGTCAGCCAGTGTTTATGTAATTACGTCCCTAACTTCTATGAGTAAATTGTATAACAATTTAAATTAATAACAGCAGTTGGGTTTTTTGTGCGTATTGGTGTTTGAACATTACAACTTCTCTTACAAGGGGTCATTCTGAGGGAGCTTCTAACTGGCCATGCCATAGTGTGGTCTGTATGTTCTATTTATAATAATAATTTAAATAAAAAATATTATGCAATCCTGAATTTATATTAGAACTAGCTCCCAGTTATATTTCTTTTCATATTACAATGCAGTCATATTCTTCGTTTGCTCTCACCCAAACTTCTCATGCAGTTACACTTTAATGTGAAAAGAAATGTTGTCAAGAGTAGTTATTATCACACACCAGAATATTGTATTAGCATTCACATTTAATAGATTAAAATGAAAGATTTTGAAATCTGCTCTTAATGGTACTGGGAGATCTTGGAGACACATTGGAAAACCTTTATATGAAATGTCATATGATATATATGCATCATACATAGGTTCATAAAAGACAGTTCATTTAGCTGCCTGCCTTTGTGTTTCATCTGTTCTGTTGGGATGAATCATCCATGGGTTAAGTGATGCTTGTGCTGTTTCTTTTCTTGAAATCAAGCACTGTGAGTGGCAGGAAAGCTTAGGGACTACAAACTGAGATTGCCAACGTGAGAATGATGAGTACAATAAGAAATTTTGGGAGGCATAGAGTAGAGGAAGAAAACTCTGGTAGCTGAAGACAACTTTGAGCCATATCTGCTCATCTTTAGACTCACTCTGACCCAGATAAGTTGCTTGATCTGCTGTTGCATGCATCCCTTTACTTGTAAAGCTGAATTCCAGGTGGATGTAGCATGAATTAAGGTGTCCAGGTGGAGAGTTGTTGAGAGGTGCCATGCTGCAGAGCCTGCACATTACAAAGGAGTGTATTAAAAGTGAAATGATTCAATATTCAATATTCATTTCTGGGGTTTAGGTGCATGTTTTGGAAGCTTCTAAACAGATGGAAAAAACATATTAATAGAACTTTCCAGTTGATCCAATTGTTGGCGTTTTTTCCTCAGTTTATTGTTTTGATGTGGGATTATCACATTTGGGCAAGGTGAGCATTGTATCTGTGCTGCATCAGCTCTTCTGAACTTTGAAAGCTTGTGTACCATTTTTTTTGGCTGGATGTACAGGTCATCTCTATTTTGCACTGCTTTGGTAGTTGGGAAAGGGGATGATGAATAAACAAATCAGCATTGCAGTAAATATTTTGTTTTATTCTGGTATACAAAGATCATATTTTCATTCTTTTATAAACATTTTAGTAAACATTGAGAATGCGAAGGAGGTATCTCCTGGCAATACCTGCTGTACAAAATGCATGATGCTTCACCCTTTGAGTTTATGGGCGTTTTTCAGGCTCATATCCAAAGTTTTAGGGACTGCCAAATAGCCATGAGGACTGAGGGCAGATAATAATTTAAACAGTGGTAAATGTAGTACAAATACTAGTGTGGCAAGAGTGTTATTGTCAGCTGATGCATTACAGTCCACAATCTGCATATATAAACACTATAAAAAATACACATCCCATCAAATCTTGCTGACCTATATAACCTATTACACAAGCTCTTGCATATACTTCTGACAAGCAGATGCTAAATATTGCAGTGACTAAACTCCATGCTTGAATATTGAAGAAATTAAGTAACAAAGCAGAAAGCTGATGGGTATTTTTAGATGTTAACAGGTCACTCATATTTTACAAACATTATGCATCAATATAGTTTTCTAAAAATTTACCCTTACAAATTAATCCACAATGTTGCAGAAGGTCATTTCTCATGTAAGGTCAAAAATCCACAAAGTTTAAATTTACGTATATGTTTTCTGTTTTGGTTTCTCTGAAACAAGCCCACAGACCATGGGAAAAAAAAGAAATATTTCTCAGCTAAAAGAGGGCCACAAGCAACAAACAGGAGAGGCTGAGATTCAATATCCTATCATACCAGGGGGACCACTAATAGCAAGGCACTCATTAGGTAGGGAGATAATCCAAGAACAACACACAGAATTATAAAAATTTCAGTATTCATGGAAAAATACCTTAGGGAAATTATCCAAAGAATGCAGATTTGGTGATTGTAAGCTTGGGAGCAAGGACAGATGACCAAACATTCAAAGGAGAGAATTATATGAAAGAGTAGTATACATCATAAAGATTCTTAAATCATAGTCTCATGAATTATGGAAGGCAAAATAAATTGAAATAATCCTTGACTGTATCTAGCCAGTAGGCAGAAAAGAAATTTCTTCATATTCACTGCAACTAAACACATGCAACACAGTATTTGAATTATAGCAAAGCTTGCAATGTATCACAACAAATGTATGAAGATAACGAGGGAAATTCAAAAGACGAGACTCAAGGAATGATGGTTTCCAGGGCAGATAGGACTCTCATAACCAGCAAATGTAACTATCTTGTCCATAGGATTTCTTATAAATATGATATGGACTGCACCTGTTCCAAAAAAGATATCAAACCTCATTCTAAAATGTCTGAGAAATGACGAGTTTGCTGTTGACATAATGCTTAATTACCTCCTAAAGTAGGAACTTGTATCTTATTTCAGGGCTGAATTTCTGTAACTCCCATTTCTCAACACTAGATCTCATTATACCACTGTCAGGAAGGCTGACATCTTGCTATCAGACATCTTTCCAGGGTGTAAGTACCAATCACAGTGATCAAGGCACCTTTCAGCCTTTTGTGTGACAAGCTGAATAAGTTGAGCTCCTGTAGGCCTTGCACTGGAGTGCTTGCTTTCCAACTACTGGCTGTGAAATCTCTCTTCAGAATTTCACCTGTCCATCTGAGTAGAAGAAACAATGCAGTTTTTTTCCAATCCAGATACTAAATTTTTTTCTCCAAAATTCTACTTTGAATGCTTATAAATGAGAACATTATTGAATGAGAAAGCTAAAAGAAATTGTACATGTCAACAAGAAACAAAAAGGAGCAAGCATCAATCTCTATTTTGTGATCTAATCTAACTATCTCTATTCTGTCAAAATTTGGAAATACTCTATTCCTTATGGCAGATCTGTGTCTGTGGCATAATCCTTTTCCTTCCCATGAAACTAGTACTTCTGACAGATAGTTTGTGACTATTAAATATCTCTGGCCAGGAAGGGCAGACCATCAGCTGCTGTGCCAGGAGCTGGCACTTGTTCACGTTACTGCTGCTGTTACAAGCCTTGTAGCCTCTGGCAGAGAAAGAAGATGAACAGCTGGAAGCCGAAACCTTTTCAGACACCTCAGCAAAAATTGGTAGACCAATCTGCCAACGACACAGTTTAACTTTGCCACCTCAGGGTAGTTGAATATACTTCACCTTGCAGGTAGAATATCCCCAGAAGCTCAACACTGATCAAGAAACGTCCATGGGGTATTTCACAGGCACCTTCTGTAGGAGCAGAGCAATCTCAGTAGTAGGGACTTCTTAAAAAAGCTGCTGTGTCATGCAAAGCAATGGCTGAAGTCCAAAATATGTCACTCTAGGCATTCACACAAGGGGTCAGGTGCAAGTTATTTCAAACAGACCTCATAACAGCTGGAAATTTGTGGTTGATGACTGGAGATAGGAATTCCTGCTGTTGTTCATTTCTGCTTAAAAGGTTTGAAAAGATTTTCCCCAGCTCCTGAGCAGACACTGGGACTATCATCACCCTGTTGGCACTGCCACTTGAGTGGGTGTGACGAGAGTTCTGTGGGGACATTTTCCAGGCTATGTAAGAAATCAGTAGTTTTACACTTCTTTGTGCTGGTACAGGATGAGGCTTCAGATCTGACAGTTTTTCTCCATCTAGACCTTCAGATTTTAATCAACTCCTTTCTATGACATTTCCGTTACTTCTTAACTGCAGTTGAGAAGAGAAAAAAAAAAAGAGAAGGAAAAAAAAAAGGAAAGAAGCTTTTTTTATATTGTATATATTTCCAGGAATGGTATTTATCATTTACAGATGGTTATTTTTGCAGTTCTGATTATGAATGTTTACTTTTTTCACACATCAAGCAAACTATCCTCTTACACCATACGGACAGGAGGTATACTCTTTCATACATTCAGATGTCTGAAAGCTGTCTGGAAATGTATTTCCTACTTTCTGATATGGGAACATTTCAGTTGGAGGGGGTTTAATTTGTTTTGAAATTTCAACTCTTGTTCTGTTCAGAAGCTAAAGTTGGAATCCATTAAGATGCATTTTAGTGCAGATTCTATTCTCATCTTCCTTTTCTCAGTAAGTGTGCAATTCACTTAGTACTTCATTGCAACCAACAGCAATATGTATACATGGTGCACAAAATGAGGCATTTTGTTTTAAAACAGATTGCAGATGAAAGGAAACCATTCATTTCTTCCTTGCTAGCTGTAATTACTAGAGCGCTAATTACTCCAAATCACTGACATCCAGGGTCAATAAGGATGACAACAGGAACATCAAAGACAAGATGCACACATGCAATTACAAGTCTCTAAAACCAGGCTGTAATATTATTTTATAGCAACAGTTTTTTTCAGTCAATGCTAAAAAATCAAGTTTGCTGAATGTTTACTATTATTTCCTTTGCAGTTTGACGGTGAGAACATGTATATGAGTATGACAGAACCAAGCCAGGACTACGTGCCAGCCAGCCAGGTGGGTTAATTAATCTTCTCTGCCTTGTTTCAAATTGTAATTAAAAAAATTCAAAGAGTTGCATTGCAAATGAGCGGCACTATCAGTAACTGCTGCAATCAGGAATAATCATAATTTATAAACAAAGCATTTAAGCCTTGTTTCCAGTTAATGAGATAGAGCTGATAAAACACCAGAGTTGGCGTTTGTTGAAAGATACTACCTTGTTTCCTCTCCAGAATGCAAGCAGCTGTTTTGCCAGCATGATCTTTCCTAAACAGTTGTTTTACCTTCAGGAAATAAAGTCTTTACAGGTGCAGGTTATTTGTTTATCTGACTGCAGACAAGTTAATCATTATAAGCTATACATGTCACAAATAGATTTAATTATCGCTCATAGAACAGTTGAGGAATTGCATTTTTAACACTAATCCTATGTCTGAGGAATGTTGCTATTATTACACAATTAGCAGTGGGGTTAAGGCAATGACTTAGCCTCCCGTAGCTTACAGGCCAAAAGGCTTAATGTGATGTGTATTCTTTAAAGCTATTTTTGAGCCCTTTTCCTTTTGAGGAACCACACACACTAAATTTTGATACTGGATGCATAATAAAAAATCTTCTACCTTTCCACTTGTCCTCAAAGATCCTATAGATTTCTAAGAATTTCAAATTTTAATTACTCCTTGAAAGCAAAAACAGTTTTGCAAGTTTTGGGTTGACTACCTGTTACTACATCTATATGTAGGGGGGAATTCTTAATTTACTTCACGTGTTTCAGTTCAACTTTGCACCAGTAAGTGGTGGGAATAGTGCTGCAGATCAGTTAGATTGTGTCAGAAATTGCCATGAATAACCAGACTTGTGGTCTATGTTATGCAATATTTCAGGCCAGCAGTGTCTAGCCTGACAGAACCAGGAGGCTTATGTGTAAAACTCTCATTGGGTGGGAAATAAATTTGAATGAATAGTAATCATGTTCAGAGATGCTGGATGTAACTTAGGAATCAACAGCTTTGGAAAGTGTGCATTCAAAACTAAATGTCTTAATGAAGTATGTTCTTCAGGTACACGGGTTCATCTGGGGCAGGGAAGCAGGAGTTTATGTGAGAGGAGTACATGATTCAATCAAAAAGATCATCTTTAAAGTGTTCCACCATGTTGCTTCCCAGCTTTCTGTTGAAGTCACTCTGAAATACCTTCAGACACCAATAGTGTACTTGGTATTTAGGAACTGTGCATGATTGAACTTATTCAGCTAAGAACCCTCCAAGATCCAGAGGTAGTTTAGAATAGAACTGTTTGATTAAAAAATGAAAAATTATATTATTAATTTTTCTCTAACCATTAATCCAAAAACTGTACTGACAAGTTTTAGTATTACTATTAGATTAAAGCAGCCTAGTATCATCTCATTTTTGCCTTAAGGGTTTTGAAGTGCAAGGGCTAATTGAATTTGTTTGAAACAGTAGAAATACAAACTCTCTGAATGATTGCTGTTATCAGGCAGCTGCTACCTTTCAGAGAATCATTATGTCTGTCTTAAATAGTTTTGAATAAAGAATTGCAAATCCACATTATACATCAGAATTATTTTTCTTCTGTTGATATTTTTGTACTGAGTATGCATGTAGTTTAAATAATTTAAATGGCATATTGAAAAATTAAGAGTATAAGTTTTAATCTTTTATGCGGTTTCTACATGTGCTAACAAGGCCCAGATTCTCAGATATATTTATGCATCTAACACTCACTGGTTGCAGTGAAAATAAGGTTCTTAAAGTACCTTTAAAGAGCCAGGCCTAGGTATTTTAAATGCAAATGACTTTGTCTTCAAGGGAAAAAAATCTATCAAATGTGACATTTCCAAATTCAAAGATGTCAAAAAACCCTGAATTCTTACTAAGGGTTGGAACCAAGAAAAGGCTTATAGGCTTAAAATCTGACAATGGCAAAGCTGAACTCTGGGGTGTCTGGCTCCCAGGTAGAGTTCAAAACCCAAAGGCAACCTCTCTGTCCTTAGCTGGGGGATCCATGTGGCAAGAAGCATCTCAATTGCCCGGCAGAGTGTTTTAAGTTGTTCCCAAGTGTGCACCAGTCAATCAGCCTTCTTGTGCCTGTCAGCCTTGGGCTGTCACGACTCCTTTCCCTTTTCTCCTGGTGCTTACACTTGCTGTGGTTTTAAGTGAATACACAGAATCACAGTCCATGGGACTGGGTTGGAAAGGGCCTTAAAGATCATCGAGTTCAATGATGCCCAAGGCATCATCAACACCCGTGTCATGGGCAGGGAACCTTCCACTAGCCCTGGTTACTCAGAGCCCCACCCAGCCTGGCCTTGAACACTTCCAGTTATGTGAAGTCCACAACCTCTCTGGGCAACCTGTGCCAGTGCCTCACTGCCCTTACAGCAAAGAATATCTTCCTAATGTCTAATCTAAACCTATCCTCCTTCAGCTTAAGGCCATTCCTCCTTGAGCTATCACTGCAGGCTGTTGTAAAAAGTCTCTCTCCAGCTTTCTTGTTGGCTCCTTTTAGGTGCTGGAAAGCTGCTCTAAGATCTCCCTGGAGCCTTCTCTTTTCCAAGCTGAAAAACCCCAGCATTTTTAGCCCTCCTTCCTGCCTTCGCAGAAGAGGTGTTCCAGCTCTCTGTGGGCTGGAGCATATGTGAAAGCCTGTAATAATAACAGTATTTGAAAAAAGAAAAAAAAAAAGGGGGGGGGGGAAGAAAAAAAAGGAGACAAAACAACTTCACTGAGAGCAGGAATATGGGGTGTGATGCAAAACCTGCCTCTCATGTTTCATCAAGAACCTGTGACTTTGCGAGGAGCCTTCCCAAACCTGTTCCTGACACAGACAGCTGCTAGTCGTTCCTCAAAGGAGCTAAACAACTCTTCATTGACAGTATCTGTGAGGTCTTCACTGACTATAAAGGGGAAATGTTCCTTTCTTGGGCATAAGCATTTGGTGGTCAGCCAAAACTGGTGAACTGACTACCATTTCAAGATCCAGTCTGGTGATTAAAACTGGAAAAAAATACAGTATTTCCTGCTCTGATAACAAAGCATGAAAGACTGTGTAGGTTACAGGGCTAGGGAGAGGAACAGTAAAGGAAGAGTAAAGGATGCAATTGTATTTTCTGACCATGATTTTAGAACTGTTAGTTCATTTTCCTGTCACTGTTACTGGATGTAAAACACACAATGCCATAAAAAGAGAGGAGGAAATGTTCTGTCTCAGATGACAGCAGAGTTGCTCTAATCATAATTTTGTCCTATGTCTATTTTGCACCACATGGTCATGAGTCTTGCCATTGCATGACATCAGTGAGAGGAATCCAGGCTCCTTCCCACCCTTAATAACTTGGCTATTCCCTCACAAGATCAGAGATAGGAGTTGAATCCTCTTAGAATGAGGAGTGAATTAATTACTCTGCTTTTTTTCAGGCATTCACATCTGTTAACTAAAATATGAATCCCACATGTAAGGAGGTACATAGTCCTATGAGAAAGCTTTATTCAAGCTCTGGTCATGCTGACTGAGTCAGACAAGATCATCATTTTCTCATTTCAGACTCTGACATAGCTTTTTTGGGAAATGGGTTGGCAAACTGAGTCATGGTATGTAACAGCAAGGACCAAGGGGTTTCCACTTGGCTATCTTCAGGATTAGGTGACCATAGAGGCAGGATTGCTGGGATCCTGACACATGATGAAAAGCTCCTCAGTTCCTTCTGTTTACTCCAAAGTGTTCATATCCAGAAAAACATCACCTTATATTATTTTACGGGTTTTAATCAATTTATTCCCTTTAGGCTAACATAAAATCTCAGCCATTGGACAGGAAAAAATATAATTTTGTTCCTTTTGCTATATAACATCAAACATCTGCATAGTTTGGTAATCCAAGACAAGTTGCCTCACAGCATCCCTCAACAATAATTATCATTTCTGTTCAATTTTCAAATCAGTACTTGCTTTGGGACTTACAGACCAAGTTGCTAAGTAGCAACATATGGCTCACTACTGTTCCTGTGATGTTGCTGCAAGCAAATAGCATAATTCTATACTTGAAATGATTTTTACAGAAAGCCAGTGCTGGAACTGAGCCAGAAGAGTAAGTATACAGTAAAAATTAATGATATTCTTTTAAACTGTCCCAAAAGGCTGTTTGGCAATGTTGTCTCTGTGTACATTTTATATACGTGTGTAAGTACTGCATTTTTGGTTATAATATATAGTAGTAGTAGTGCAGGACTCTACACTGAAGGCATCTCCTAAATGAGTTACACCAGCCATATTAACAAACGTACAGAGTAAAACTGTGACATTTTCACTACTAATTGCACTTGGATCTGAAAGTATTTATCATTTTAAAATAAAACTATGCCATCTGATCTGCATTTGAGATTCCCATCAGTTATTGTTTTCTCACACACCTATAATTGAAGTCTTGGACACAAATTACCCTTTATATTATTCCACCTCCTGTAATTTGTGGGCCATGCACAGAATGGTATAAAATTATATTGCTTATTTTACAATTCTTCCTAGTCACAATATGGAATGTAAGTCAGGACTCTGTTGCACAAAGCTTAACACATTTGTATCCTTCCTGAGGCCTGATAAATGTTAAGGTAAATGAGTGCAGCTGCCAAATTCCCTGCAAGGTCCAAAGGGAAGGGATGAGAACAGGTCTGGAGCTGATGATTTGGGGCAGTAGCCCTATTGTCCTACTGGGAAGAAAAGATCTGAGGCAGAGGAAGGAATACTGTTTACTCAGAGGTGGTATTTTCCCGCTTCCCAGAGCTATGCCAGGGAGATCTATCTAAAATATATCTGCATCCTCTTTCATAGAGGGGGCACCATGGGTATCAAAACTTTTTTCCTGTACAGATACAGGGTGAAATAGGATGGAATGACATCCAAAAGAGAGATTTTTCATATTGATGTTGCCTTATGCACATGGTCCTACATATAGTATTAATGTATTTTTAAACCATAATTTCTTAGATTATTAATGACATAACTATTGCTCATGTGAAGTAGGAATAGATAAATGCTACATAATAGCTTCTCTCTCTTGGTCTGTGTTAGTCCTTCTCTGTAGACAAGCTAGAATTCCCTGGCTAGGGTACTGCCAGAAGACTCAGATCTTCAACCTTGTTTCCTACAACAGTCTCCATCAGCAGAGCAGGGCAGGAGTTGGCTGCCTTGGAATGGATTGAGAAAAAGCAGCATTCTCAGATGGAGAATCATTACATGGTCCAGTGTAGTCCCATAGGTACATACCACCCTCACCTGAAGTCTAGCACAATCCTGACAAATAGTTGGAGAGCTTTTCCTCGATATTTGAGAGGCTGCTCCACAGTGAAAAGGCAATGCCTCCTGGGCAGTCTGCTGGCTGGCTGCAGTCCAGGGCTGTTTTGGACCATATTCCCCCTCCCTCTTCTTGATCCACTATCTTTTAATTTCAAAAATAGGAAAATAGGTTATCAACAAAAGGGAGTCTACTTCTTGGTTCTCCAATTCTCTGAAGTAGTCTATAAATGCCACATTAAAAAAAAAAAAAAAAAGAAAAAAAAGAAGAAAGGGACATAGGTTAAAATGGCTTCAGGAAAAGAAAAAGACCAGGCAGGCCTTTCAGCTCCTGAATGAACAGTTACAAGTAGATGTAATTTTACCCTGCCTTTCACTTCTGTGTGTAACATAGTCTTTTAATATTATCTTAACATCAGGAAGAGTCAGTAAAGAGCTGAGTCCCTGATAAAAATACATCAACAGTTGCATTAACAAGGCTATGTATATATATTTATAGATATTTATCTTTAGAATCATAGAATGGTTTGAATTGGAAGGCATCTTTGAAGATCATCTAGTTCAGTTCCCTGCCATGAGCAGTTGCATCTTTCACTAAATTGCTCCAAGCCTCATCCAACATGACCTTGAAAACTTTTTGTGTGGGGCACACAAAAATTCTCTGCACAATCTCTTACGGTGTCTCATCACCCTCAGAGCAAAGAATTTCTTCCCATGTCCAGTCTAAATCTATCCTCTCGGTTTAAAATTGTTGCCACTTGTCCTGACACTACAGGTTGTGATAAAAGGTTTTTCTCCACCTTTCTTATAAGCCCAATTGTATATTGCAAGGTGTTATAAGGTCTCCTCAGAGTCTCCTCCAGGCTGAACAACCCCAACTCAGCCTTTTCATCACAGGAGAAGTGCTTCAGCCCTTGGACCTCTGTGGTCCTCTCTGGACCCAAACTGACAATGTTTTCATGTTTTCCTGTGCTGATGACCCCAGAGTTGGATGCAGCACTCCAGGTGGGGTCTCCCAAAAGCAGAGCAGAGGGGCAGAATCCCCTCCCTCATCCTGCAAGCTTTTGATGCAACCCAGAATATGATTGGCTTTCTGGGCTGCAAGTGCATTGCCAACTTATGTCCAACTTGTCATCCATTAGTGTCCCCAAGCCCTTCTCCACAGGAATGTGTTCTATAAGTATGTATGAATGTCTTTAGCTTTAATGCAAAGTATATAAACATGTACTGTGTACATATTTATTCAAGGATTTTTTTTTTTGTAATCTAATGCCTCAACTTTTATAAAAATAGAAGTCAGAATTTGGGCCTGTTGGCTGGAATTTAAGATCTTTTACAAATTTGACGTTAAAGAATTAATTCAGGTGAAATACCTTTACCCTTTTTTACTCAAATTCATTTTAGTCAGTTATGTTCAGTAAGTGTGGAACTTATACCAGAAGAAGAAATGTATATGACCTACTTATCCCTGAAAACAAGTTACTTAAACATGCCTTAACTTAATGTGTCTTTCATTTAAAGCCTGTTCTATAGCACATGCTATAAAAACACTAAAGAGGGCAAAATCTACTCCCTAAGGATCCTAAGCAAACATACCCATAATTACAGTTGTATAAACAAAAGTGTCCCTCTCCAGCCTTCAAAAATCATTAGTGTGGATCTGTAAAATTGAGATCATATCAGAAACCTCAGCAAGTATAACAAATTTTTCAGCATTCTATTTGTCTTCTGGTTGTGAAATCTTGCACTTATATTTTCTTTAGAGCCATGTGGGCAGAAAAATTTTTAATGAAACAGGTTTGGGGTAATTTCCTAGCTACAGAATTTGGGTCTTTAGAAGTAACTGTCATATACTTCTAGAGTTATGCTAAAATTGTGAACTTGGCCCTGTTGTATACACAGTGATTCTGTGCATCAATTAAAAGTATTTTTCTTAAGAGTTGCAGATGAGAGGGAAGTAAAGTAAATACTGCCTCTTTTCTTAGCTGTGGCATCAGGATGACAGCAACTTCAGTGATAGGCCCACAATAAATCAATAAAGTAAAAATAACAAAAGCTATTATTTTACCGTGAAAAAAAGTAAACAGAAAATCAATCATCAAATGATGAATTCCCCATCCAAAAGCCAGAGGTATTTTTTCACATATCACAAGAGAAAAGGCACTGCCTTTTGCTGTGCATGTCATGAGACAACTTTCTGTTTAATGAGCAGCCAGTGTAAAATATCCTTCAAAATGTTTCCCTCTGCTCCTTCATGTACAACTTTTTTAGCATGTGATAACAGATTACGGACATCATATATTTTAGTTATGTAGTTTCCTTTCCAGGAAACTCTACAGGTCAGCAGTGGGGATGAGTTATGGGATGTAACCATGGGAAATGTTAAAGGCAGTATTTTTCAACTGAGCTTCACATAAAATGAACTTTGTTCGGTCCATAAAATGTCTGGAAGAATTACGTGAATTTGAACTACAAATTAGACCAATTACTATTATACTGTCCCTTTTGGCAAAGGCTGCCACAGTAGAGTCAGTTTGACCTGCTGACCCCTGACCGAATAAACCGATAAGATGCCAGTCTTTGATTAATCTAGTTAGTTTTACAAAATCTGGCATCTCAACAAGCCCAAACTAGTTACTCAAACCAGTCTTCAATGTAACATTCAAATGATCACTCTGTGGAGTCCCAGAGGTATTCATTACAGACAAAATTGCTCTTGTTGCCTCGCATACAAGCTGAGTTTTCAATGGGAAATGAAAGGCTGCCTGGAAAAATAGGCCACCTAATTAAGTTAAACTACTCTAGCATTTGGCTTGACATCTTCATTACTCAAAATTAAAAAGATGCTTCACTTGAGCACACAACTTACTATTGTTTATGTTGTTTTCCTCTTAAATTGGCTTCTTACATAGAAGTCTGTTTTTCAGAATTATATCTTGTAATAGCTTGCATATTTCTTGCAGTTTATAAAAATGTCTTAATAGGTACTACGCTGCTGATAGTTTGTACAACAACATCAGTACGATTGAACTTATTACTGGGGTCCCAGCAGTCCCAGTGCTTACATGACACTTTATTAAGAGAGGGCCAGATCCTGCCACTTTTACTTGCTGGAATAATCTATACTCGTTCATATACTGAGCACTTCCTTGGCCTTTTTACTGTAAAATACTGGGTCCAAAATCTATGTTTTAAAGCCAGGGGGACCACTGGTAGGAGCTGGGAGCTTCTATATGCCTCAGCTTTCAGGTTTTCCTGTGATTGGCACGGGGCTGAACAAAAGTTACATCATAATTGCAAAGAGTAGCCGTGCCTCTGTTTTGATCCTCCTTTTCTCAAGTGGTGACATTTTACATTAAATGAGGTTTTTTTCTGGCAATTTCATCAGTCATTCAGGAGAAGTGTCGCACAGGTAGGACCCACTGTCCTTTTGAATACTGAGAAGCAATCCATTGTTTCTGAGCTTTTCTAAGGAAAGAAAAGAGAAAGGAGAAGAAAAAGCCTCGAACAAAAAAATAAGATCTTTTGTCCTTCATCACTGTGTGCCCTGAGTACAACATTGTTTCATCTTTTGGTGTCTTTCTCAGAAGGCATATGGAAATTTAGATAGAATATTTGCCCCCTAAACAGATATACTTAAATGTTAATCTATACTACTGCTATTTTAAGAGCATTTAAAAATGTAAACATGTGAAGAGCACACTGGCTTGATTGCTGGTTTAGAGTCTGTGCTATGATGCTAATGAGGCTTCTGACAGGTTAAATGTAGTGTATCATCTATATTTTCAAGCAGCAGGATTTGTGAAGATGTGACTTCTATTTTTTTTTTCAGTTCAGTTCTGCTTATTAAATATGTATATTGCTAGTTTTATTACCCAGCGCTTTGTACTGAGCATAATTTAGGTATGTTTTGCAGAGATGGTCTCTAAAAAGTTTTTATTTCTAATATGTTTTTTATCTCTAGTTGAAAAAGAATATTTAGCACACGAAGTAACTGATTTCAGGAAGCATGTCTTGTTCAAGATTATACCATACACGGTGCTGCCTGTATTACAGTACAGACCAAAGCCTGTCAAATAGGACCCTGAGTTATCATAAGAATTTTAGCTTTCATTAATGTGTTGTAGTAGTAGTAGTAGCTGCAGTAGTAGTAGTAGTAATATTAGTAGTAATAGGAAGAACAAAAATAATAACAACAATAATAATGATAGTAGTAGTAGACACTGTGGGAGAGAAAGTACTTTTCTTTCCAGGAGAGAAGGGTACTGGGCAATGACCACGCTTGGATCCCCACAGGGGACATGGTAATGAAGGTGAAAGATTGTCACAGGTTAGAGGGACAAGACTCCACTTTGGGGGTTAAGGATCCTGCATTTGTGCCTAAAGCTCTTGTATATTCCTAAAGAGCTGCTTTGGCCAGTTGGTCAGTAATTCATAAAAGACTTGCACTTCTCTTTTAAGTTTACTCAAATGTTCTAAATAGGAAAAGTGCACAGCTGTATTTTTGTCTGAAGGGAAGTTTAACTGCTTAAATAACAGTATTGGTGTTCGCAGGCCCCAGATCCTTCAGCCTCTTATAATAATTATGCTCCTACTTAATTGTGTTTCAATTTAAATCCTCCATTGAAAACATATTTCCCAGCAAACCGCTATACTATATGCATAAAATTAATGTAATTAACGAAAAGACTCTCAGGAGTGAAATCTTAAAAAAAGTCTGTTGTTTTATATAGTTCTGTACACTTTGAAAATTATGATTGTTTAAAATTAATAATATAATTGTCAGCACATTCTCTTTGTTGAAAACTGAATTCATCTGGTACAGGAAAATTAATGTTTTGCTTGAGGCTTTGGCTTTTAACTAATGCAAATTAGAGAAATTGATTAACACAATACAAAAAAGTTATACCTTCCCCTGTAATACATTTTTGATAGCTGTGGCTTGATAAATTAGTATATTGTGTGTTTTTAAATGAATATGATTTATTGCTGTTGTCTACCATATGAAGAAACACAAAAAAATTGTTTTCAGGATCATTGACTTGAACATATCAATGGCACTGTTGGACAATTCTTGCTGAGTGTTAAGATGATTTATGTAACAGACCGAAGGTTTCCACAGTAATGCATTATAGTCTCAAGCTATCAAGCCTTGTTCATGCAGAGACAAAAGCAGCTAAAAAAACTTGCTTCTGAAGGTCCTCTATTTAGAAATTAGAGATAAGCTTGATCCTATTAAAACTCCTGGAAATATCCACTGTCAAATATGTTATCCTAACTTTCAAATTTGTATAAGGTATGTGGCTGTTTTTCAGCTTCTAATGAGCTCATTGTTTTTACATTACTCTCGATTCATAAGTATTTCAGTTATGTAACAACACGTTCAATAATAGAAGAGGAGACAGCCTGAAGCATCTATCTTTTAAAAACTGGCATTTTTCCACAGTTCAGATGCAGAAGCCTTGGTGCAAATGAAAAATTAAGACACGCTCTACATAGTTGGCAGAACCATTCATATCATTTAAATTAAATATCTATAGGCAAATTCCCAATTTTTAAGGAACTGCTGCTAATATGGGATTCTGTTGAGTAAATGCATGGTGACTGATGCAACCACTGAGCACACAAATCAGACTTACTTAGTGAATGTTGTCTTCTGTGCTATCGTATAGGAACAATTCTGCTCTTTCCAGGGGGATTTACACTGAATGTTTGAAAGCTTGCTGGCTCTTGTGGTCAGTCTGTTTGAACCTTCTCCTTTGATTTGCCTTCTCTGATCACTTTTTAAAGTTCTGTTAAAATTATTTTGAAACATAAGTGAGTTTTGCTGGCTAATATACAGTTATCATTGTACAGTACTTAAAGAAAGGGGCTGTATTTGTATTTCCTGCCAGCATTTCCCTTATTTTCCTGATGAGTAACCTCAAAACTAAATACTAGATTATTCTTGTTCACAGCAGGATGTGCAGCCCTAATTTGAGTTGTGTGTTGCCAAGGTAAAGAACTGACTCCTGATATACACTTCCTCTCAGTGTCCCAGTTTTGCCCCTCCTCCCGTAGCTTATTGCTGGATTTGGCCAGGCTAAGTGGCTTAAAAGGTAAATTGAAGAGGACCAATGGGGTCTTGTTCAGAAACAAAAGCTTGGGTTGGGATTGGACAGTGAGTCAGGATTAAGTGTTCATATAATTTTATTCTGGCAAGCTTTTCTCATAAAATTATGTGCCAAGGTAGCACATAGATAATGAAGCTTCTTGATCTCAGTGGGCATCTCAGTCATCTGTTTTATAAAGTTCCCATCATTTCAAGCAGAAATGTCACAAATATTTAGCCAGAAACATGGAATCTTGTCCTCTAAATTTGGGAAGACATTCTTAATTCAAAAATCTTTCATAACATTGTGTCTATAGATAGCTCAAATTTAAGGATAATCAGTTCTGAGGTTCCCACTGTGTAGATTCCATCTACACTAAACTGAAATCTGTTTATAATAAACACAGGTGTAGTGAAAATGCTCTTTAAAATAAAGAAGAATATAAGCCTTTGTCTGTTCAATGCTGTGCAGTTGTTTTAATGGTGTTAATTTGCAGAGGGCTTTCTCTCTGGAATGTAATAAAGGCCTAGGAAGTTCCCCTAAACTGAAGAGCTGATTAACATCTCTTTCACTCCTATAGTCATGAGATGAAAGTGAAACCATTGGCAAAGCTCCTAGTATCTCTGTGGTGATGAAAATAAAGCATTTCTGCTAATTTGGGGTGTTTTTTTTGTTTGTTTTGGGGTTGGGGGCAGGGGGAGGTTGTTATTCAAAAGTGAAAAAGTGAGCTTGCTGAGGTTTCTGTGACCAGTAGAATAAAAAGGAGCTATTCAATGTCTTTCTGAATAGAGCAAATTCTGCTGATAGAAAAATCAGCGATGAAGGAAAAACCCTTGGAGTGGAGGGGAAAGACTGGGAACTTCCCCATTCCCAAGAAAAACCTAACAGAGCTGAAACTACAGGCCACCATTTATTATTAATACATATGAGCTATACTTATGACCTGTAATTGGATACAGGGAGTACAGCCTTCCCTTATGCTCTGGATGCTACACAACTGCTTTAATTAGAAATTCCAGATAAATGGCTTGTGTTGGAAGAAATGGTGCTCTAAGGAAGCCCAGAGGCTGGGACACCAATGGTCTGGGAGTGGGAGTTCTACTGCAGGATTAAGCTCGAGACTGGCTTTTTGGTAAATTTCCATAACATTTTCCTTTACAGGAGATGACAATTTAACATTCCAGGAGAGCCCATTGCCAGCAGTGGATCAGTTGCATCAAGGGGACCCCAGATGGTTACTAAAATAGGTTTTCCAATGGCAAGGAGAGAGGTGGCAGGAAAGTAGGAGTGGGTGTTTGAAGCTTATAGCTGCTATTCACAGGACAAGCACATGTCCCATTCCTCGTGCCTTTCCTCCAGGCACAGTTGCAACAGCCTTGTTTCTGGGATATGTTGGGTTTGTTGCAGATCTATCTAGGAATTTTGGGTTTGATGTGCCAGTATGCTAAGTCATTACAAGCATCTGAACGAAGCTCCTGGATGAGACAAATACCAGCAAATTACTGTTGAAGTAGCATCCCTGAGGAAGTTATGTCCATATGTGTTACATCCACACAATACTGAGCATGGAAATATCAAATTGGCTGAAAATGTAAGGTGCATAGGGTGCTCTGCAGATGCTTTTGAGTATCTGTCTTAGCATATAGCTTGGATTTTGCCTAGCTTTACTGAAATTGTCCAATAGTTTTTGTCTTAAGAAAAAATTTTAAATAGAGAAACATAGGAAATACTATAATTTATGTTATTTGGTATGTCATTATGGCTGTCACTATTCTAATCCTATGTGTAAGCGTAGTGGACAATGATATTGTAGGTGATGTGGGATCAACTACACTCCTAACTGGCTCACAAGCAACAACCATGCTGTGATATTTTTTTAGTAATTAATCAGAGAACTACCATTTATTTAAAATGCTTTACCCATATAATATATATAACATTGTTACATACCTACACATGACACAACTTGGATTGTGGAGCTGCAAGTGCTTTATACTTCCTTCTTAATAAGTGAAGCTAATGTCCTACTGGAAGTTCAATTGATTCCACCATTTTTGAAGTATTACTAGTTAAAGACACAGCTGAAACACAAAGAATCTAAAGTAAAATCTGATCCATCCGTATGTGACATGCAAAAAGAGGTGTACAAATAAGCAGATATGCTAAATGCCTCCAGTAGTCTGTCAATATTTGATTTTGGAGTACTTGCTTTTAAAAAATGTAGCGAACTTAAGTCTCACAGGACAGTGCGAGAGAGAGAAAGTAGATGTTAATACTTTCCACCTGCAAAATCAGGGGACAGAAAACTCTTTTGAGGCCATAAGTCTTTTGGGACAGTAGAAAAGACACTGTTGAACATAAATGTCATCTTTCCACAGATAATGAATCCCTCCTGGAAGCTGTAGGCTACATGGATCCAAGCTCACCAGGATTACAGTTACCAAATCTAAGTGTGCCTGCAGGGATAGTGCTGGTCTAGGACAGCATTATGGATGTTATCCCTTCCTTCATTTCTTTTCCTAGCTGTTTACTTATTGTGGTATTAGATCTTAAACTCACTTTAAGATCTAATTTAAATTCCCTTTTTTTCATCATGGATTTTATATAATAGTAATTAGCAACTAGGTAGTGTTTGCATTGTCCCTAATACTTTTATTTGGATTTGCAAAATTTACACATTGTTATTGAGTAAATGAGATGTTCTCTTTGCCATGTTTAAGCCTTCTCTCCATTTAGTGAGGCTCTATTTTACAGTATTTCCCGTTGGAGAAGTGGCTGCATCATAGCTTGTAAAAGTGGGGGCAAATGCAACAAACAGAGGTCAGTAGACTCACACCAGCTTGCCATTAAGGAGAAAGCTGGGGCAAAGGAGAGCAAACTCCTGTGCTAGAGGTGAGAAACACAGCTGGAATGCATGGGTAGAATCAAAGTCCTCACACATAACAGTGATAATGTCACTGTCGAACCCTGTTCTGTTGTTTTCGTTTTTGGACATTTCACTTTGGCCTTTCCAGTCTAGAATTCCTGTTCTATTTCATACTAAGATATTTGGTAAAGAGATTAAAACCTTTTTGGGAAAAAACAAAGCAGCCAAAACCATGTCAATGTGCATTAGAGGAGGTTTTTCTGTGTTCACCAGCTCACTGAAAGCATTTAACACTGTTTTGGTCTGATTTAAGTTTATATATGCTCATACAGAGGAGAGTAACCTCAGGCATCAGAAGGACATTATTACTATGATGACTAATGAAAAATCCCTTTGTTTATAATTGGCCATTGATTCTTCCCTTGTCCTTCTGCATGAATTCATACAGCGTACTGTCCTCCATTTGGAACATCATACTGGGGAAAGCATTTTCTTCCAATAGCTGCTCTTTGAAATTGTGCTCTCATCCTTTCTGGTGATACTTTTCAGGAGCAGGATGTATTTAAATCCTTGCATTTCCAGAATTAACAAAAGCAGCACTCAGAGCAGGACTGCTGTTCTGAAGAGGGGCAGGAAGGGTGGGAGTAGTCTCTGTGCTATAAATCTCCTGACTGTGGGCATGGGATGTGCAAAGACTGATCACTTTGCAAAGGCGTTGGCTGTTCTCAGAAAAGCAGAGCAGGCTTTCAGGCTGAGCCATTGCAACTGATCTCCTTACCTCTTTATTATGTTCACCTTTTCCTTTTAAGAAATATGCACATACCCACCCTATCCCACAAATGAGCCTACCTGCTGTACAAAAACTGTACATAAATAATAGCAATTATCCACCTCACTCTGCATTACTCTGATTTTGCCTGTGGCTTTTCCTTGGATGAGATTGAGTTGGATGACTTAATGGCAGCAGACAACAAAAGACTTAACAGTTGTTTGGCGGAGTTACTAATTCAGATAACTGACAAAATGTATGTATAATTCAGTTTACGGATTAAGAAAGAAAAAGAATTTTTTTAGACACTTCAAATGTATTTTTATAAACACAAAGTATACTCATATTAAGTATGTACTGTTTCTTTTTCTTTGTAGCTGAGTAAATGTTTGCCACTCCCATAAGTATAAAAGTGGTATCTTTCTTCACTATCTAATTCTTGGTCTGAGTAGCAAGGAGTAAAATGAAACATTTTTTTGCCAATATTAATTTTATAAATTGCATTCCCTTTTCCACAATTCTCATGAAAAAGGTATTCAGCTAGATGGATGCTCTCGGAAAATTTTAATAGGACCCTTGAAATCCTTTTGAGTTCACCTTCTTTAAAAAAACTATTTTCTAAGGGAAAGGTATCATAGATTCTTATGCCTTAGAGGCATTTTTTCCTCCATACATAATGGTGAGACTTCACTTGCATAATATATGGGTCTTGAAAATATTCTCTGTTAAACTGTAGATTGTGTTTAGAAGTATGTGAGTTTGGTTCTTTTGTTTTGTATGACTTTTATTGTTATTATTGACCAGTGCTCATATGATTTTTTCTTAGCACTTTCCATTTGTTGTTTTTTTTTCCCAGTCTTTTCCTGGCCCAAGTCTCGAAAGTGAAGATTTTAACATACCTCCTATAACTCCTCCGTCATTGCCTGACCACTCCCTGGTGCACTTGAATGAGATAGAGTCTGGGTACCACTCCCTGTGTCATCCCATGAACCACAATGGCCTCCTTCCATTCCACCCTCAAAACATGGATCTACCTGAAATTACAGTTTCCAACATGCTTGGCCAAGACGGGACACTGCTTTCCAATTCCCTCTCTGTGGTAAGCACTTTTAGTCTTTCCCTTCTTTTCTTTTTTAAGTGCAAAATCATGGAAATACAGACCTATTTGAAATCCTTCAAGGGGGGCCAACACCTGCACCACTCAAATTTTGGAGTGCACTGGCGTGAGTCTGGGTGTTACATTGCATTCCTTGTGTCAAATCCTCCCCCCGGCAGAGGTGAGGGGGGATTTTCAGCTGAGTTCCACAAAGCCAGGGTGTTGCCTTCCATTGCCTTGGGTAGAAGTGTTCCTGCTTTACAGGGATGTAAATAATGACAGAAAGAGGCTCTGACTTCTGCTGGAGCAGGGTTTGGATCCAGATGGCCGTTGTTCTGTATTTGTCTGATGAGGCTCTTTCCATTCTCATTTGCATGTGCTGAGAGATGTACAAAAATTTAATATCTCCTTTCTTGTTTACCGCACGTTTGGAAAACAGCAAATGTTATTTCTGATTCTAGGCCAAATCTTACAGCCTTTTTACAGTTCCCAGTCCTTAGCCAGCCAGAATCCAATTGAAATGACTGGACAACTTGCTTATAAAGTCTGTCAGATAGTCATTATGGTCGTAATCTTGAGAAGCCTGATATTATAAATCACTTCTTTGAATGTTAAATTGCTTGCAACAACTGCAGAGCTACTTTACACGTTACATTTTCAAGTGGGCTCTACAATTAATTAGTATACTTCTTGCATAGCAGCTCCAGACAAGATTATTTCACATTGATGTACAATTCTAACCCAAAGAGGTAAAAATCCCATGAAAGAGGATGGAGCCTGACATTGTGTGTAGCTCACAGCACTTAAAGCACTAGGTGGGGTAAATGGGCTGCCCAGGAGCTGCAGATCCCAACAGCCAAAGTTAAGAATCTATTGTTCCTAGAGATGAAAGGTCTGGGCTTCTCACCAAAAGTTCTGCACTTAGGGACTGAGGCTGTTTAGGCTTCTCAGCTTCCTAGCTCCCCACCATATTATCTAAAAAACATAAATCAGCCCTGGGAACCTGAGAGCTGACACAACATATGGAGGTTTGGGTAGTGAGGGATCTAGATTCAGCTCCCCATCAGCCCTTCAGACTAACAGCCCCAGAGCCAGGGGCCATGGTGGCTGGAAAAGACTCAGTTTACCACAAAAATCTGCCTTGTCACATGGCTTCTTTGCAACTTAATTAAAATAAAGCTACCTTGATTTTGAGGAGTTCTACATTCCCTCTGAAGATGTCCAAAAAGCAGCGAGCACAAGTATTGGCTTCTTATATGTTGCACAGTTGTTATTGATTTGCTAGGATGTTGCACACTTTGTGTTTGAGGTCAGAACATGACCCCAGGGTGATGTTCAATAATGGAAGAAGTGGAGGAGAGGCAGATTTATATAGAGAAATATAAATATGCTCTATGGAAAGAGCTTATATTTTCCTTGTTTGTCTACAAAGCTGATGGCATGGATTAAAGAGCTTGGAGCAAAATCTTGTGTGGGGTTCTGAGAATCAGAGCTATGAAAGTACTTGAAAAAGTAAGAGAAATGCTTGACACTCTAGTCAAGACAGACCGTATTTCATTGAATTGACCTCTTTTGAGCCATGGTTATGGCTCAGAACTATGCATTCTTTTAAGCTGTGATGTTTCACATTAACCTTTTGCAACAAGCTCTGAACAAAGGGCCTTGAGTGTGTATATCATCGCAGTGAATAATCACATTGAGAGTAAATACAGAAGAGTTGAATGATATAACTCGGCAATTTTGCTATTGGGACTTAGTGAAGATCAGCAGAGATGAAAATCAGATGTCAAGAAAATATGTGCTGAATTTTGACAGTAATTTCTGAGGATTTGTTCAATAAATAAAGCATGATCCTTGAAGTGTCATACTCTAAATCAACTGTTATCCCTAACTTGCATGCCCTTTTTGCACAAGAGTGCCTCTTACCTTGCAATAGTTTTAACTCGAGCTGGCTTGTCTGTGCAGGGGATGAAGCTACAGCTCACGTTAGTACAACTGGTACGATGTTAACACCTCGATTCATAGAGTTCAAACACTGTTTGGCAGTACAGCTCCTCTGATTTGAATTTGATAACTTGAGAGAAATTAACTTGAGGGAAATAATTTAATTCTTCAGTGAATTCAGTGACTTCTTCAAGTGAGTAGAATGACCCCATTGTTCTTTTGGCTTTGCGCTGTTGACAAAAAATGGGATTTTGTAGAGTTAACATTCTTTACTTAGTTTTGAATCTTTATAATCCAGAACATTTAACATTTTTTCTTCAATATGACTCTTTTTTTGTGCTATTACTCATCTCCAAGTTTCCTTTTTACTATCTCATCAAACTCTGATCCATTTAACATGTTCTTGTCTAAACCACTCCTATATTGCCTCATATAGAACATAATTTGTAAGTTCCTCCAATCTATCTAAACCCTTGGTTCCATTTAATTTCTAGCATATCAAGTACCGTTTAGTGTACTTGGAAAACATGTGTCTCACTTCATTTTTCAGGGCACTAATGGGTATTTTTAGAAAAAATATTCTTAGAAATGAATCTGTTGGCTGTTCTCTATCCCTAATTAATTTTGCATCTTCAGCAAATTGTACTTACGTTGGGACAAATTCAGCTGCATTGCAATGTGCCTCTGATTGAATTTGGTTCTTTCTTTACTTTAAACATCCCTCTTTTTAGCTAGTTTTTAACACATGTTGATATTTTAGCAATAAAATATTTTTTTATCTGTATTAGAACTAGTGAGTGTTTTTCAGTTTGTGTTTTTATAGCCAGAGCATTACTTAATGCTAGCCAAATGTGAAGAAAGAATCTCAGTGAGCTCAGAAACAGTTGGAAAATAGTTCATACACTAAGTATAGTGGTTTTCGTCCATCTCAACTACCAAGTGTTTTCAGATGAGGATTTTTGTGATTTTGGACAGATTGAAAATTGAAGATGTACCTTTCCTAAAACCCCATCAAATCTCCCCCCATCAGAAGTCTCTGTTTCATACTGTGCAGTACTCCCTCCAAGCTGCAGATGAAATCCCTTTCATTAAGGTTTTCAGGATTTACCCCAATCTCTCTAAGAAGTCTCCTCTGCAGAAGTGCTTAAATACAATATGAGCCCACTACCAGCTCAGTGAATTCATATTAGGGATCGGCTTCTTACACATTTTTATACTGTGGGAATTCTTTCTAAAAAAATTTTTACAATACTGGGAGATGAAAATTTCTCATTGCCATTGACAGTGACTTAAATTTGGAATTAACCTTCTTTGAAGTTTTTTTTTGATTGATTGGATTTTTATATTACATACCCACTATTTAAAAAAAATAGAACAACACCACCACTAAATTTTTTCTTCTCATTATTCTGCTGTCAGTTCAGATATTTACTTCTATGTTTGTGTGTTTCTGTATTTCTTCTTAGTTGAGATATATAATATACACATGCACATGTTAATTTATATCATGCTGTCACATACAGATTCCTTTAGGCTCTCATTATGTCTGAATATCAGGGCTTCAGAAATCTACACAATTTGTGCAGAATGTGAGTCACGGTGGTATTGACCCACAGTCCAGCCCCAACGTGGGAGCCCTCAAAAATCCTCCTTCAAAATGGATATGACTTCTATTCCTGCTTCTTAATTGGTTGCAATTTGATATACTTAGAACTGTTTGTTTAATGAAAATATACTTAATGGTCTGGTAAACATGTTTGCTTCTATGTAATGGGGTGAGGATCCCTTCCTGGTTGAAGACTGTGTGAGCTTGGTTAGACCCCAGCTAGGGCTTGACCTGCCAGCCTTTCTCTGTTGGTGAGTTTTCCTGAAATATTCCAAAGGATATTTTCAAGGACCACAAGAGTTACCCTTCTAACATTTTCAAAAAATGCATGTTGTATGAAAATGCCTATTTATCTGTAAAAATGCTTTTGGATGTATTCTATAAAATGAGTTTTTTTATGTATGCATAAAAGTATAGACATTTCAGCTTCTTTACCGTATCCTATAGATAGCTGATTTTTCTGCAAGAAATCAGGGTTAAAAATCACAATGCTGTTTTTACACAGTGGGATAAAACCCCCAACCTATTTCTGGAATGCTTTCATTTGTAATCTTGTGCTGACCTTTTTGAAAATGTGGCTCATGATGGTATACTGTAGAAAATTTACAAGAAAGAAATAGAAGATTTCAGTTTCTTGATATGCTTCAAATTTCTGGGTTTCAAATTTAAAGTGGAAAATATGTTAAAAGACAATAAAATCAGGGGTTTATTTCCCAAATGCTCTATTTATGCTGGCAACAAAAGCCAGAATAATGTATATACTTAGGTTTATTGTCATTTTTAGTATACAGTCAAGGCACACTTTGAATTCAAAGGCCACTGTACAACTGTTTTGACAACCACCACATCAGTAGGTAATGTGCAGGACATATGAAACTGGAGCAAAAATGTTCCTTTAGGTCTATAGGGAGTGCAGTACATCAAGGAATTCAGATATATTAGAGCAGCATGAATTTCTAATATGTTGCTCTTATGGAAAAGACCACTGGCATATTGAATAATGCTGCTTTCAAAGCAGAGCAGAAAATGTGATTACAGACAATTTCATTGCTGTTTTTAAAATAAATATTTTTGAAATCTTGAGGTGTTTTATTTCATGTAATGCATAAAATATGTAACAGTGTGCTAGAGCTAAAGATCTTCTAGGTCACGGAAGAGTAGATGATGTCAGCTATAATTATTCAAATGTGGAATAATAGAAGCATTAGTTTAAAATAAAATGCATGTCACAAAAGCCCATGTCCTTATATTAAAAAAAGCAATAAAAATCTGCTTTTTCTTGCATACTTAGACGGAAGAATAAAGGCAATGAATAATTATTTAACATTATGCCCCAATTCATCAAAGCCCGAACAATTATATTATACTTTTTCATTAATTATATTTTTTGGATATTCAACCCATGAGCGATTAATATCTTAAACAAAATGTGGCATTGTATAACAGGGAAGAAAGCAGATAGCTACTTTTTTTTTTTTTTTTTTTGGCCACTTTGAATCTAGAATGGTAGAATGGAATTAGCATTTCTTGTTCACAGTACAGTTGCTAATATATGCAACAAAAGAGACTGTTGTTGTTGTACCTGGGATGCATTTAAAAGATTTTGTTTTACTGCTTTCATACATGTTTCATTTATATTCAGTATTCATGACTCATCTTGAGGCTGACCTATACAGCTGATTCTTTTTTCTTGCACCTTTAAGCGTTAGTGCAAACTACTGAGACGAACAGAAATTCATTATTTCTGATAAACAAGATGAATGACTTTCATAACCACAAAAAAAAAAAAAAAAAAAAGATTTGTGTCTCCTAACCTAAGCATTAAGATTTGAATCATGTTTGGATACTTTTTTCTAGCTTGTATTGCATGCCAGTGGTAGCAGATATGTTTTGTCTCTGGTGAATACTTCACATTTGTGCCTCATTACCAGTCTCTGGTCTTCAGTTTACATCAAAATTTACTGTTATGCTACACAGACCTGCTGCTACCCCAAATTTTATTGCAGTGAGTTATTGCCATCAGAACCACCAAATCATAAAGCTAAGGTCATGGAACATCTTATGTTAAAGTTGTTTGGTTTTTTCCTCTTATTAAGCAACTTTATATTCTTCTTTTCCCTGAAAAGACTCAACCCAAACAAAAAAAAAAAAAAATCCAAAAAATGAAAAAAAACAAACAAAAACCCAAACAACAACAAAAAAAACCCCAAGAATGCAGACAACAATAACAAAAAAAAATACCATGTTTTCAAGCAATTGGTTTTGGGTTTTTTCCACTGAAATAAGCCTTGTGTGGAAAAAGGTTGCAATAGTTAACGTATGTTATGTCAAACACTCTAACCAACTCATGTTTGTCAGCATTACTTTATTGTCTCTAGTAGAATTATGATGATTTATTCCATCAAGGGCTCTGGAACATCATTTTTATCTTTCTTCTGATGTCTGCTCCGCTCTTTTGTCATCAGAAAGACAACAGAAAGGATATGTAGAGAAGCTGATTAAGATGTAATTTGATCAAGGTTTTGCAAATACCTGAATATTACATATCTGCTACTAGAAGGCTCTTTACTGTGCTACAAAACACTTCTGATGTCAGAAATTACAGCTGTATAAAGTCAGAGTGGAAACAAAGCATGCATTTTAGCAGTGATGGAGATATGCCATTTAGCTATAGTGTACTGTGGAAGGTGATTGGTTCTCTGTGCCTTAAGGATTAAATTGAAATGGGACATCTCTCAAAAAATATGTGCTCTATGTTGGACTGACCTACAGACCCCACACTACAGCAGGGGAACCAGAATCTTCCCATGGGTCACGTTGTCCTTGGGGCCTTCTCAGCAGAAAACATCAGTCCATGCATTCATGGAAGGGGCTGCATTGCTGGTTCCACCTCAGCTGGTAGCACCTCTACAATTTTCCCCTCCCAAGAGAACATCAGCAGAGTAAAAGAAAGCTCTCTGTGGGTGCAGGCTACTGATGGACCCCACCTTCTTCAGGTCAACTAGGAAAAGAATTCCTTTGAAAGTATTTGTGGTGGGTTTTTTTCTGGTCTTAAAGTAGTATCTGGTAAAATTATACTCTCAGTCTCTAAGTGTTAAGAGCTTACCTTAAAGATAGATCAAGTAAATATTTTCACATAACTGTAGGAAAATATTTGTACACTGATGACCAGGACTCTTTTTAGAATCATTCCAGATCTCATTTTTAAAATTGAAGCTGTTGATTTACTGTCAGTTGGGAAACACAGCATCCTGCTTATTTGAGTGTGGTTGTTGAGAATCCACGTGGCTCACATATTTCACAAACTCAGTAAACAAATCCAATATAATTTCAAGAAGAAATAACAAGGCGGCATATATCTTATTTTTGAAAACAACCTTCTATAGAAAATGCTTTGGTGACCTTTTTCACATTGGTTTCCAATTGTCTAATAGGAATTTATTTGCTACATATAAAAAGTAAGAAAAATAAATAAATTTGTATTAATTTTTTTTCTTAGACTTTAACCAGATAGACACAGGCTAATACAAGATGAATGTAGTGCAGAGAGAAAGACTTCAGTTGTGGGTGGTAGATTATACAACACCTCACATGTGAAGTACTCACAGGAGTGATTAATGCATAAGCAGCATCATAGCTGCAAGTGTCAAACAAAACAGATAATAGAGTATGCAAATAGAGGAAACATAACTCTCAGAAAATGTCAGAAATTCAGGGGTTTCAGCAGCAGAGATTGTTGACTTTAATCTGCTGCTTTTAACATTGCATGTACTTGTCGAGAACAGCATGATAATGAAATGTTTCTGAAGACTCACACTTTGGCAAAAAATCTTAGTGATCTTAAGTCCTGTACATGGAATAGAAGTGAAATGTCTTTCTCAAAAACTGTGAACATACTTCTATGAAGACAAAAAGGAAGGAGAAGCCCACAGCGCAGATGAAAGGGAGGGCTTTGTGCATCAGGTGGAGTAGCCTCTATTTCCACCTGTTTCATTATTTAAATGCATGGATTTGCATTCTTTGAAACTCAAAAGCAGCTGAGAAGGCCGCACATCCATCATGGGTTTGTACTGCGTTCACCCTCTCATCCCATTTTGTTGAGCAGTAGAAAGGTGTGTGGACAAAAGCTGCCCCACTACAGAATGCTCTGTCTTAACTCTAGGTGCCATGTGCATGCTGGAAGTTCTGCTGTGTCACCTGCTAGAGTGTGAATTCTCCTCCTTAAATATTGCCAATGTAGAGGCATAGATGTCTAGCAAAATTTTTTCTTAATTTTGAGGGAAAAAACACATTTTTGGCTTTCCAAGCTGAAGGAATTCAAATGGCCCAATTAATAGTCTCGGGGGCTCTATCTGTTTTAGTGTTCTTTGCGGATTTTAAGTATTGTTGTTTGAGTTTACCAGTGACTTTTTACATGAGGAATGGAAGAGAAATATTCTACATGGTAGTGCTTTGAGATTTGAAGAAATAATCAAAAGTAAAAAATAACTCATTTGTTATTTTTATCCCTTTTTCTTTCACGAGGCAATTAAGAAATGCTAAAAGTGTAACGATATCTACTCTTCCCTAGTCCTTTCAATAATATAAAGATTAATTTTAGATTGATGTTTGCCCCTCTGTTCCCCCTTACACCTCCTCCTCATTTGTACAAAGCCTGTACTGATGCTCTATGTAAATGCCACGTTGGGATTCCCTGTGGGCAGTGTGTAAAATCTTTAACCTTCACTGCTACTGTGATGCTGTACTTCAGCCACATGCATGTGACCCAGGATCTCTGTAGCCTCACTCACACACCTTTGAACTGCATTTTTTGGCACGTTGCATCTGCTGTTGCCTCTGTATTTGTACACTAAAGATACAAGAGTGAATGTCCTTAATTCGTTTTCTGTGCATATCACGGATGGATGCAGTCAGAAAAAAGAACTTAAGGTATAGAGTGGCAGCAAGAAGCATTATGGAGTGAGGAACACCTCCAAGGCATGCTTGTGCATATCTTTCAGCTACAAAATCCCCACAATGAATGCTTTTCATCTAAAGTGAACAAAGGAATTTCACTTTATCTTACATATAATCGGTATGTATCCAAAATTTCTCTCTCAACCACCATGCAGGGACATAAATGAGTCAAAGGAGATGTTATTACAGGTGGTGATGGCACTCTGTGTGCCTGCCCTGACCCAGAGCTGAAGAGGACTGCAGTGCTCAGAGTACACACATACATCTATACCTGGATGCACATATATACGTATATATGAACATTTAAATGTCTGTGTATGTGCATATAAGTATGTACCACACTGTTAATCACTGAAGCCCTCTGCTGGAAAGGGAGTGTAGCAGACAGGATGTAGCATCTGCAACATCCCCCTTCTCACCAGATTGGGGATCCACGTTGTTGTTAAACAGAAACTGAAACTAGAGCCAAATTACTGAAGTAGATGCAACGGATTTAATTCATATACATGGCTGCATTATACAATTTTTTTACCAAATCCCTGAGTTATAAGTGAGGTTACAGCGCCTGACAGTAACTTTGGTAATGGGTACTTTTGCTAATTGAGTTAATTGAGAAGGAAGTAGCCTAGTTGCTAAAGTGAGACATAACGTACCTAATGGATAACAAGATGAAACAACTTCATATCACTTCTTCAAAATTCTGCTTCCTGCCAGTAACGATATTGGGTTATAGATACCTTCACTTCATCCTTACAAAAAATTATCTAAACTGAAAAAAAAACATAAAAGAGGCCTGCACATGGAGTATTTACAGGATCAGGCCCTTGATAAGAATGCAATGCTTTTTTATTTGGAGATGCAACTTCTTTCTAATACGTTTTAAGATTGCATTCATTCACACATAAAGAATTTCAGAGATTAACTTTTATGATGCTCCCCTTTCTTATGTAGTAACATAAAAACTGTTTAGAGCAATAGGCTTAGTCCTTATCTGGTTATTAAGTGCAGCTTAAGTTACCTGACAGAAAGTATGTAGCGTAAAATAACCACTAGCAAAACTTTTAAAAGTTCTTTTTTGTACACAAAACAACTGGCAGCATTTGGAAAACAATGCCATTGGCAGTCTGTTCTTCTGAAGCACCTTTCTTGTGCCTTGAAGTGCTTTGCAGTCACTAATTAGGTGAGAAGGTAGTTTATGCATAACAGTGCAAGTAGATGTTTGCAGTATCAGTCTCTCCTATCTGTCAAGTACTATAACGTAGGAGAGAAAAACATTTACTTTATTGAAAAGCTAGTAAAATTTAATTCACAATATACAAAGACAAATTAATCCCAAGTTGAAAAAGAAATATCTTAAAGGAAGAGGAAGAAAATTACTACATAGGGGGACTCATAATAATGAAAGTGTTACCAGGAGCTAATTTCATGTTTGATGCTCAGTAACACAAAGGTGGTTGGCAGTGTGGTGAGTCAGCTTTCAATATTAGAACTAGCAGATGTCCTCACATGTAACAAAAACAGGACTTAACTGCCATGTGCTACACATCTAATATAAAGCTTCTACAGTGACTACATATTATGGTAGCTGAGACTTTTAAGCTCTCAAACAACCTGGAAGTGATACAGCAACCTTATTTAAGAGCCATGGACAAGATGCAGGGATTGCTTTGCTTGTCCTTGAAATGCAGTCAGCTCTGGGGAGAAGTGAAGTATCTGTTTAACCACAGAGTGTGATGTTCCACTGGCCCAGATTTCCAGTCCAAGCCCTTATGGGCGGGTTCCATAGTGCACATGTTTCTTCTCACTTGTCATCAGCTTTTGTGAATTCAGGGAGAGGAAATCTCACAGCAGAGAAGTTTTCTGCCCAGGGCCTGGCCTATGTAATTTTAATTGTGCTTGGCATTGTTGTACTGACTTCATCATTTGTGGCCCCTGCCTCTGAGCTTCGTTTTAGGAGCTCTGTGACTGAAAACTTCTGTGGGATTTTCAGAAATATTCTGATGTATGTTGATCCTGTCCTACTCTAGCAGGAGCTATCCTAGAGTTTCAAAAGAAATACAATTAGCTCTATAACAGATGCTTACATTTTTCATAAATTGTGAGAATTTACATTTTGCACTATATAAAATTAAAGGTGTGTCAACAAAATTGTTTGACAGTAATGATCCATACTCATAATGCCACCATAATTCTGAAATGGTTTTGGAAAATCATTGCAAGCTGTAATAAGACTTAAGAGAAAAATCATTATCTAATGTCCTGTTTGGAAACAATTTATATTGTTTTGATTATGATATAATTAAAGACAATATAGGAAAACTGTGCAGCAAAAAAAGTCACATGAGTAACCTGACCTCTTAGACCCTGTCTCAGTGTATCCATAATGTTCTCTTACTTACCATATCACTGAAATTGGTCCAGAGGGATCCATAATGTCCCTCCTTTAATGTAGTCCAAGATAGAATTTTAAAAGGTCATCTCACTGAAAGCAGGATGCTCCATAGGTTTGTCATTTCTGACAGACGTAACTTATTTTTTAGAGAATTCATCTAGGCTCTTCAAGCAAGCTCTGGATAGAAGTTCTCACACTTAAAAAATCACCATACATAACATCCAGCAGGCAGTGGAGGTTAATGAAGATCATTTAATATTTTCAATTGTCTGTTACTTATTTTTAGGGTGTGCTTGTATATATGCATATATTTCTATTTTTAAGTGTATATTGATCTAAAAATATATGATAGGTAATAGATGTTGAGGGAATAGCTAGGAAATAAATAATCAAGAAGATGTATATTAACTCAGACTGTTTTGGTTCATAGCTGACTTGACCATTTAAGAAACAGTAGTAAAATAATCAGCTTTCCCCAAATTTTATTAGTGTATAATCATGATCCAGACTGTATGAACCCATAAACGGAGAAAAATAACTCTTCTTGAAGGTTCAGCTACAGAGTTATTTTATTAAATTGTTTATGTGCACATTTTAAATATTTTATTTATTTATCATCATCCATTACTTAGAAAGTTAGGCTGAAGGAATGGATGTGTATGATACCTAAGGAATGTCACTGTAAGTAAAGGGACAAAAATAAGCAATGGGTGAAGGTTGGGAAAAAACCTTTTTATTGGCATCTGAATAGTCTGTCAGGTAGTGTTAAAGCACTGGAACATGTACACATGGAAAAATGCTGCACTGGCTGAGAGATGGGTTGGATGATTTAATAGACCTTTCTTTGAGATGTAATTTCTGTAACTGGTTGATACATGCACTAGTGTTCAGATATTTGGACTTGTTTCTTGTTTGTCTGGCAAATTGTTTCTTGTGAAAGGTTATAAATTACAATAAATAGACTTTGGAGAAGATGAGCTACATGATATTCTTGGAAAGAGTTTTTCTGCTGATATCCAGACGTTAATGCCAAAGCAGAAAAAACCCAATAGAGTCCTAATCCCATGGCTTTGCTTGAGCACATTGCTAGGATGGTGCACTGCCATAAATAATATTTACATTGAATAGAGTTTTCTGTATTCTAGCAGCAATTTAGGATAGAAAGCATAAAACAGAGAAACAAGTGTCATTTACTTAGAAGAATTTTTTCCTTCTGATTTTGCAACAAAGAATTCACTGCTAGGGATTGACGGAAGGACAAGACAGGGAAAGAAGGGAAAGCAAGCATTTATAAAAATGTTGATGTAGTTATAATTAGATCCATTTTAGAACCAAAAGTTTTATGCAGAAACTGACAGAAGGATACACAATAATTATAGTTTGCTGACAAGCTGAATAGAGTTTCCTTTTTTTATCTCATGGTTTTAGGAAACCAAACTGTAAATAAATATGCAGTTTGACAGATTGTAATTGCAATCAGCAAGGCGTCTTTTCATTTAATCAGATAGTGTTATTAAAATGGGGTTACAATTAAACATTTTATAGTGTGACGTAGAAGTCTATTAAAATTCTCCAGCAAACAGTAATTATCATTTGATGCTTCTGTAACCGATTTCCATTTGCAGAAACATTATTGGTTGTGACCTTCCAGTGGTTAGGTCTCAGTTTGCTGTATTCTTCCTACTTTGATACATGATATTAAGTATTCTCTTTTTTTAGTTTACTGTGAAGCTTAAAACATTAATTTTGATTTTTTTTTTTTTTACCCTTGTTAAAACTGTATGACACTGGCCAAAGATTTGCACCAGAGGAAATGTGGAATTATCTAAACATGAATATTCTTAACTTTAGGAATTGTAATTTTGATCAACTCTAAATGTGTGGAAACCGCTATTTGTTCCCATAATTTTGTAAACTACGTAGAAAAATATGAAGTCAGAAATGGTTCAGCATTCTGCCTTTTAAGACTCTTTCAGGCTGTAACTTCTATGATATCACCACCCTCAAGAAGTAGAAAAGAGCAAGAAGAATTATTAGGAGACAAAGTTTTTGGGGCATTCTTCAGGTGCAGGTAACCCCACTAGTGAAACTCCACACAAAAAATATTTGGAGTAAAGGGAAGGAGTGATTTGCATTAGCAAAGAGTGAAAGTCTTTGAAAATGTGGCAGCAAAGCTACTGCTCCTTTTACTCTGGGAGTCATTTTTGGAAGAAACATCAGTGGCTTGAGGAAAGACAACATTTTCCTTACTGAAAAATAAACAGACAGTGGTATAAAACATATATTCTTGGTTCTTGTCACTAGTCGTTGACAAAGATAAAGTAAGAAGTGAAAGAGAAGAAAAAAGGGTAAGAAAAGTCAAGTATGCTTTCTTTTGGTGAAAAGTGAAGTTGCATGAATACTTGAGTAAAATAAAAAAAGATAGAAAGGATTTGTTCTGACATGCAATGCATTTATTTTAACTTTGCATTATCTTTGACTTGGAACCTCTTTATCTTACTTTTCCTGTTATGACTGTGTGTGTTGGTGTCCTATTGTGCTTTTCAACAAGAACAATCACTGCAGAGTGATGCACAGGCTCTGACTCCTTACTGCATGCCCAACAATTCTTCTCTTCATTTGTGTGCATATATGCTTTTTCGTCCAGATCATTTTCCTGAGGAATAGCTTTCAAAAGGTTTGTCAGAGACAGAGATCTTTCACCTTCACTCCATGTGGTTAAAGAATTGCATTGCCAAAACACTCAGAAATTCAGTGGTCATGTAAAAATACAACAGATTAACAAAGGAAATTTTAACTTGCACGTCAACCACTTCTGATGGGATAAGCAAAAGGGTTGGTTTTCCTTTACAACATCAAAACAAACAGGGCTATAAGAGTTCCCTGACTGGTCCTGCCTGGACAGCACAGGATTACTGCCTGTGCAGCTGCAACATGAGTTTGAGGTCACCAGCCTCTGCTAGGTTGTAAATGACCAAGGAAGAGAAGCTAAAATACTGCTTGTCATTGGGCTTTTCCAATGACAAGCCCACATATGTAAATAGGGAATTAAGGTTAAAAAGTGCATAAAAATTTAAAAAAAGTAACTAGATTCTCCCCAAGTCTGATTGTAATGTTTTATAACATAAAGGAAGCATATATCTGAGTCTAATGTTCAAAACAAGGAAAAACTAATCCACATCTCACCTGCATATAGTGGGCTTTTTTAAGAGCACATCACATGGTATATATAGGTGTGAAGGAGAAGATAATCAGAATAAGAAATGCAGGTGGAACCCAAAGAAACTGATCCGTCCTAGGGTTTTGTAGTGCTGTACATCATTGGCACTATCTGAGCACTCTATCTTACCTTATAATATCTTCACTATATATTTGGAAAATACAAGTCTAATTATGAAATTGTACTCATACCAGGGCCCCCTTGGCTGGTATAAAGAAGTATTTCTCAAGAGGAGGAAAGGCCCAAAACAACAGGGTGGCAAATGTACATAATATTGGACATTTGCATTCAGCTGAAACCTGAGGTTTGCTTTAATAATGCAGAGAGAGATGCCTGGTCTAGCACACGTGTCTGTCTTTGAATGTCATGTGTTTTAAAATATGGAAGTTGCACGGGATATATGGTTTCTCCATCATATTCTTTGCATTTTCAGTTGTGTACTATATATTCACATACCACTCTGTTACAACCAGCTTGTTTGATTACTTTCAATTTTTGCCATAAGATTTTGCCACTCTTGCTGAAAATTTTAAGACATTTTCCTCCAGACTCATTCTTTTTTTCCCCCTCAGATTTATTTACTACCTTTAGAAGTAGAAAAGTCCAATTTCAATCATGTTAGAAATAGCTCATTTTAGACAAGTACGTGCTGCTCTGCTTACAAAACATATATGAGTGGAATATGCAATTACCACAACTCAGTTTCCTGCCACAGAAACATTTCAGCATTATAGCATTACAGAAATAGAATGACATGCATAATGAAAGATTTCAAGATTCACCCAAGGCATTTATTCTCTTCACCTTAATGTTCTCAGCAGTAGCAGAGTATCCATTAAAAGGTACGATGAATTATGGTTGCTTAGCAACCGTGGGGAGCTTGTAACAGCACCAAAGAATGAAATGGCTGGTTGATAAAATGAATTTTCTCTGAGCATTAGCCTGTTGAAACTGCCTTTTCTTGTGGAACATAAAGTGCATTTATTTGTCTCATGCATTTTTTATTAGAAAATTATTTGAGTTCCAGAGACTTGAATCGTTTTGCTACAGGAGATATTTGATTTTAATGTGTTGTACTAAAATAAGTAATAAAAGACATTTTCTTCAAAGTAAAGACACCAAGGAAACCTAGGTAGCTTCTTTTGAAGTTGGGAATAAAATCTTATATAAGGTATGTCATTACTCATTTCTAATTAAGAATAATATTAGCTAGGACTTAAACTTCAATTTTACCTTTGAGGGAAAGTTTGAGACTGTTAGCCAATATGCAATGACAAAAAGAAGAGGTTTGGAATTGATCTCATAGATTCATCATGAGAGAAGTAAGTTTTCTTCTCTATTCCCAGAAGGTATGGTAGTCATGTCTCAGAGAAGGTCAGAAGTGGTTGCACATTCATATCTAGCAATCACTACTTATTTCTGTGCTAAAAATGTGCACATCACAGGCTTCCATCCTACAGGGAGGAGATGCTTCACTTTCCCCTGAGACTCTCTGGGCATTCAACAGCAGTCAGAGTTGGATGAGCATTTTTGGCAGAAAAGGGTTTTGTAGGAAAATGCCAGAACAGTGAAACCAGAGTTGAGGCAAGGGGAAAGTATCAGTTGCATTTAATCTTTTACTGCCAATATTTTCTGAGAATTGGGTCTGCATGGTCAGGATATGAGACAAGGGAGATCAAAAGAGAATAAGACCTGCCTATTCTAAAATATCCAAAACATCCGACTGGATATATGAAATCAAATCTTGGGCTTCCACACAGCATTATTTAGATGAAGGGCTTATCCCTTTGGTTTTGTTCTCCGTAAGAATGCCCAAATGATTAGTTATTATCAGTTAATAGTTTAGTCTTCCCCGTGAGACTGAAGACAATGTCATAGTTGTTCTTCACACAATTTAATAAAGGTCTTTCAAACGGCTACAGACTTATTTTACTGTTGAAAAGAGTTCTGTTGACTCCAGTATGAACACCTGAGTGACAAGAGACCATAACCCTGCTCCTGCATGGTGAATCAGTAGACTGTGGCCTGCTGAGAGTGTCCTGAGCTCTCTGTGAGACCTTGGTGCAACTCGCTGTTGACTTTTCTGGCAGCTCAGTCACGGCTGTGTGGGTGCAGATTGCATGGTGAGTCCAGGTGGCAGCTGAGAAGAATATCTGGGAAGCTGCAGCTGTGTAGAAGGCCTTCTTGTCTTAGAAGTCTACCTCTAATTCAGGACTGAGGCTAGAGTAAGAAAGCAAATCTAAAAATCAGGATGAGATGACTCATTTATGTCTTACCTACCTGTCAGGAAAGAATCAGTGTGAGACAGCATTGAAAAAAAGATCTTGCAGCGAGCTGCCTTGTCATAGAAATTTTCGACCTGTATTTCTGTCTCCATATGGATTCTGGTGATGCTGCTGAGAGTACTGCCATCAATTGCTCTTGGGAAAGGATGGAACTATTGCAGTTAACATGATAGCAAACGTTGGCAGCCTAACAAAAAGACAGATTTTAGTTATGTTGACAACATGGCAACATTTTTTACAGAGCGTTTTTTACTGCAAATTAAATGCCCTGGGAGATACATAACTACAGACAGTGATAACCTTTTTGGACTAAAATATAATTCCACTCAAGTGAAAATGAAAGGAAGCTGATATTAAGCAGTAAGATCTTGCCTCTTTAAAGTATGTGCTAATAATCAAACATTAAAAGTGAAACTCCGGTCATCTACAAAGGTGCAAATTAAAATTCCAGAGAGACAGCTTGACTGATTTGTTTAACAAAGAGTTTAATACAGCAGAATCCCACTTGAACATAAAACTATTACACTCACAATAATCCTGTCTAGCTGTTGGGAGATCCAAATTAAAACTCTCACTGATATTTGCTTAAATCTCATAAATTGCACAGAATTAGAGCATATTGAAGTTGTGTATTTACTGTGATCTTACTGTCTAATAGGTTTTTAACAATTTAAAATGATGACTGAAAGTAAGTGTTTTTTCCTCAGATGATTCAAGTAGTATATATTTCATTCCTGTATTCTAATTTAATACCCACTTGTTTATTAACTTACTAGTGTCAACATGACAAGGCTGTATTGAATGCAGACTAAATGTTCCATTTAAACAGATAATTTATTTTCTTATTAGTATTAAGGTGTTATGAGGAGATTATTCAGTTGAAGTTGGTGGATTAATACTACTTCTCAAGGAGATATTTTCATGCTCATTTACTATGTTCCATTGTTTCCATTCATATGTATAGAAGAACAGATGTTTGTTTCTTTTCCACTTGTGATTCCAGTGATTTAGTAGCAATATTACTTACCGTGTTCTGTTCCACTCCTCAGTACCCTCTGGAGGATTTAATTTATGGATTCTTTTTTTTTCTGTATGAAAGTCTCAAAATTGTACGAACACATGAAATTCGCAGCAGTTTAGGAAAGGAATTGCAGTCCTACTGAACATTTGAAATGACTGGCAAGTATTACAAAATTAGAATTGCTGACCTCTTTTCTCCAGCCCAGCTGCAGAGACATATTCAAGTCTTTTAAGACATGTGGGCAAGTAGAGGTTTTAAATTTGTTCCTGTCAGTAAGATTCCCCACATTTTAGTTAGGACACATTGCAGATATTGACTTAGAAATAAAAAGAGGATAAATTGGGAGTGATAAAGGTAAAATGTGATAAATTAGTAGCTTCGGATAGCCACTGTTTTTTCCAGGTTTTGATAGTACGATAAAAATAATCTTGGCATTCACAGTGCAGTCCTTCTTTTGTGAGACTGATCTAATAAAACAAGAATGTGCTCACACCCACCTAAGAAGTAATCATTATTCATGCTTTGTGGAAAAAGGTAGAGTTCCAGGTCTGCAGTTCTTGCTCACAGCTACATTATATAAGGAATTATATTAGTGTAATTTATGAAAATGTACAGTTGCGCCAGCTGGAGAACATAGAGTCAATCCTGTCTGATGTTGCACATCAGCAAGAATTATTGAACAAGGAACTAACCACTGTTGCAGTAAAGCAGTGAGCAAAGTTAAAGGAGTAGAGAAGTCTTATTTTATGAAATGCCCAGATATAAACGGCACCAAAATAGGACTCAAAGTATACATTCGTGTGTGAATATAGCTGTTACCACAAAACTGCTGCCATGCTTTGGCTGTGGCCCTCTTCCAAAAGAACTTGTTATATCAGAGCAACATGCCTAATTCATTTATTGCATGAATATAATAAAATCAGGATGTGATTTGACCAAATGCACCGACATAACCACTGCATACATTTATGTGAATCCATCAAATGTGAAACATGTTGCATAAGAGCACTCTATTTCTTACAGCTCCCTGAATAAATAATGTACATAAGCCTGCTCAGAAACAAAGTCAATAAGGAGCTGTCTGGTTACACGTACTTTTGTATGACTTCTGGTTGACTCAAAAGCCCCGAATGTGAGATACAGAGCTCTGGAATATGGTGTGGGTTTGAGATGCTCTCTAGGGAACCTTTCTCTGCATATAGGGTCTTTTTTAATATGTGACAGTTTTATATCAAGGATAATGATCTTTATATAATAAGTAATCTAAATACAGTCAAACACATCATGAGTGAACATGGTTTATTTGGTAGAACTGTTGCATAGATCAAATTTTAGATATCTTTTTAGTGGCTACATTAAAAAGGGTATTTTTGCTGTTTTCTGGCATGTGATGTATCTGTCGCTTAAAGTGGAAGGCATGTCACTCTGGTTTTTCTGTTGACACATGCTGCAGTCTGTTGGGAATGTCATAGCCAAGAAAACCACCTTGTGATATTCTTCTCACTTTGCACAGACATGCCAAGAAATGCTGCCTTGCTGCATTACCAACCAGAAAACGTTGGCAAATTCTGTGCAGTGACCAGAGAGACAGCTAATACATTCTTACTGTTCTCACTAGTAAATGAAGAATCCTTAGAAATTTCTATTCAATGCAATTCTTGAAAACATATATGTTGATTCAGGGTCTTAATGCCTCTAGTATTAGTCAAAAACAACTTTCTCTTATCATCTTTACAATTGCTATTTAGGTTTATGTGAAGTCCTTTAAAATACTGGCTAGAAAGACTTGCTTGTTAAGCCCTCAGAAGGAGAAATATGGTAAAACAAAATATGAACCTTAGTTCAGAGTATTTGTCAAAAACTGACATAATGGCCAGCAGCAGAAGAGGGGGGAAAAAAGGCAAAGGAGCTCCCCATGTCAGGTTTTAAAAAGTAGCTATTCCAAAAGACAGAATGTAGTTGTGTGTGGCATAATGTCCATTTACCTAGGGAGATATTTCCTTTTAAAATAGGACTATATTTTCATGTTTCAGCTTAGTATCAGTCTGTATATGTTGTATGCACACAGTAACAACTTTTCTGCATAAGTTTCTTAGTTGCCCTAACAGTTAAATATGTTATTTTGGGTAGTTCGATGGACATCCAGCTACTAAGAAATGTAAATCATAGCGTTCATCAGTACTTATTCATGTACATGCAGAGTAGGAGAGTATCACAGTCAAATATGAATTTACAAGTTTAATGATTGATGTAAATTCTGCCTTCATACTGACATTTCCATCAGTGATAATGTGTGTACATATCTGAAAGGTGAGATGATTCCTTGGGTGTTAGTATAGAAGATCAAGTAAAAATTTGTCAGTTCCAGTTAAAGATGGAAAAAATAATGAGGATTATTTAATGTTAATATGAGAGAAGGAATATGAGGCTTTTCATGCCTGATTTCCCAGCCTTCAGGTTTCCAAGCATATGCATTCAGCAAAGCTACCTTTAGCTGAAAAATCATGTTAAGATCTTTTCAGAACAGATATTTATCTCCATCTTTAGTTTTATTGCCTACTGCACTAAGTAAAGAATGGAGACATGATGTCTCTGGTGAACTGCTGAGGTATCCTTCAGAGAAGTTCTCATGCTCCCATTGCATTTCTGTGCAATTCACGTGGTTCCTCTGACAGGGTCACAGTCCAGACTACACACAGGCTAAAGTGGATGATGGAGGAAGAGATCAGATTGAAGACTTAATGACTGACTGAGAAGGCTACTCTTATGTCTTCTGGGTCGTGATTCAAATCCCATAAAAATATTTGGAAAGGCTTGCAATGCTTCTGATGGACTTAGAGTTAGACCTTTGTTATGCATAGAAGTGCTCTTATCTTGGTTTTTACTTTTGCTTGAGAAATTTCGTCTGTAGCTCTTTTTCTCTGTCTGAAATGGGGGAAAAGATGTTTATCTGCATTACCAGCACATAATGTTTGGAGGGTGCAGTAAAATAGAGTCGTGGAATTCAAAATGTTTCATGGAAAACCTCTTTTGTACTTAAAAATCCTGTATTATGGATTCCTTGTACAAATAAATTATCTGCTTTACCTTTCTCATTGTGAAGTTAATGCATTTCCTTAATTTTATACCTGTTTGTTTTGTTAGATAAAGCAGAAGCTATTCTGCTTCTGTATTCTTCCTCAATGCAGAATTTGAGTTGAAGGATTACATTTATTGTATCTGGTATGGGAAAAGAGCCACATCTCCAAACAATACAGATGTTATAAAAAAAATCATAAATTTGTGTCAGTCTCTGCTTCCCAGGTCTTAATCGAGGATTTCTCATCTTCATTCATTGTCAGTTTTTCCAGAGCAGATTGAGATAAATGTCTTTTATCACCCAAAAATTGCAGGTGCACATTCCACTTGGAGGAGATGGTGGTAAGTGTCTGTATTAGATAGACAGAGTATAAAGGGCCAAAATTTTCCCCTATGGAGGGAATGGGCTATAAAAGCAAGCAAGAATTTATGCTGTGTCTTTGTATATCTGTGCAATGTTGTGTCCTGATGTATGCTTATGCACTTCTGCTCGTGGGCCCTCCCTCCTTTCCTTAGGCTGAATGTGATATCCAGAAAATCCTTCTCAAGAGAAGTGCTGGGTTAGGACAGCATAGCCAAAATCCTCCTGGTTACTGGTGTGGTGCAAGAAGTGGGGCTACAGGTTTACAGTGGCAGCAGTAAGGAGCACATGGTGGCTAAAAAATGCCTGGGAAATGTGGAGATCCTTCAAACTTCTTCATGAAGGAGTAGTATAGTGGTGGCCTGCAGGGGAGCACTCTGAGCAGCTGGAGGTCTGTCCAAAATCTATCCTGTAATGCTCAGACTCATTCCTGATGCCAGGAGATGTTGTCTTGTGGTGTCTTTTCACTTAGGAAAGACTTGGTGTCTTTTCTTCATGTATATGTTTGCTGGAGGAAGTAAATAGTACTGTCAGATCTAGGGAAATCATTTGCAGTTCTCAAATCCATAATTTTAGATTTTATCCTGATGTTAGCATTTCCTTGGACTCCAGAAAACTGCAATAAGCAGCATGCATTGGATGCTGTCCTTCTTTGATTTAGCTTTATTAAAATCGTGACAACACAAGTTTTATGTGGATGAGAATGAAGAGGCATTTAATGTCTTTGCTTCCTATTAGTTTAACAGAAGATTTTTCAGCCTCAGTCTATAGCAGAACTTTTACTTTGGCATGAGAATAATTTATTTATTGTCTTCGTTTTTGGAAGGCATCTGTGCAGTGAGACAGATTGTTCTCTATTTTGCCACTGTTTTTTTTCCTGGCATGAATAAAGGCACTTTTGTGAAGATTTTATAACTCACATGGTGAGACCTGTACTCTTCTTCAGTCCCTGTATGTTTTTATAAGCCCACTAAACCATCCACTCCTGGCTGGAGGAGCAGTCCTGTAGCAGGAATTGAGAACAGCCACAGACTCATTTACAAAGACTGGACATAAGCAGAATGCCAAGAGGAAAGTTTGTTTTGGTAAAATTGTATCTGGATGTAGCAGCAGCACAGAATCAGGCAAATTTTGACTAGTGTTCCTGCCAGATAGAGACTGGTATGATTTGCACTACTTTAATCATTCTAAAGATAACTTGGCCAGCAAGTTATGTGCCATGTCTTGAATAGGTGAAAATTCTCATTATGAGCTATTGAGCTTGTTTTGGCCCCTAGTAGTTGTTCTATTCTGTGCCAATTTATGCTTATCAAATATTAAAGTACTGCCTTGACATGGGATAGTTCAAGGAGTCTTTGTGAGATGTAATTTCATAACCATGTAAAAGACCTGAGGTTTGTTCCAAAACATACACATCAACTGAATCCAACTAGAACCAGCTAAACATTTTCTACTGGCAATCCTAATCGAGATTCTCTCTTTTAGAAGTTTAAGGATATTTTCATGACTTTTTGAGGACTTCTGAGATGGTTACTTAGTTGGTGATTTCTTTGTTAGCATCTGTAAGTGTTCATTTATACTTTTGGCATCCTTATTTTACTGTTTGCCTCTGTGGAGGAAAAGCTTTTTAAAATACACCAGTGAAATGTTAACTAAGAGTAAAATGTTCATATTTTAAGGTTTTATTTTCTGGTTCTCACTGACTTTACTTGGGATGAAATTGTCACAGATGTTTTAATTCTACCCATCCATGTTGGCTGGTATGAGAGCTCCATTTTGTATGAAACGGCATTTTTAATTTGCAATTAAAAAATCCCCCAACCTTCTGTAAGTCTGACTACATGCCCACCCCTCTCTTTCTGCATTCAGAGGAACCTGTCATCCTCCTGTGGAGGATTTCTTACAAATCAAAGAAAGGAGAATTGTCCTGTAGAGATTCCACTGTAAATACAGGAAGAGAAATTATCTTATAACATTAGTGCTGTTAACTACACTATTCAAAGCTATTCAGATCACCTTGTTCTTTTCTTTGCAGGCATTCTTATTTCCAAAGTACTTCTACCCCTAATGATACCTTAAGAGAGCCAGATTAGTTAGATAGAAGCACAACTCCTCCCTTTTCAGACTGCAAACACAAAATTGAGCTTGTAAACATACAGACTTGGCCTTTTGAATATCTGGTCCTAAATATTTAATGGCTCTTATGCAATACACCCTTATAATTGAATTACAGAGAGGATAATGTTATTGTATTGTCTTCTGTAGGGTTTGTAATAATTCTTATCCTGTATTTCCAGAAGATGCTATTTTATTTTATTCTTGGCATTACAGACAAGCCCTTAGTGCATTTAGTCTGGAAGGGTTCCTTGTGGAAGAGCTACTTGCTCAAGCAAGGACTGTTCAAATGGGTAAAGACAAATCACTCAAGGCTTATTTCTGACACTTAGGCACAATACTGTGCAAGAAGAAGAAAACGAAGTGGAAATAGCTTTTCATGGGAACTCAGAACTGCTCACGTACCCTGTTTAACATAGGGGCCCTTTAGCACAACTGCAGTAATGTTGCAGAGGAACCTGTGAGACTGAGTGTTGGACTTAAGTTGAAGTTTTCTGAATACCATGAATAAATTGTTCGGTGTTCAATGGGTATTAATTAAAAGCATGTGTGAAAGTTGCATATTGATGGGTCTGAGCTGTAGTTAAGCTACTTAAGTAGTAACTAGAAGTAGTATATGTGATATAGTAAAAGATTTGCATAGCATAATCATTGTGAGTATCAAGTTGTGGCCCATATACTTCCTGTGATATTATCATTGCTAATCTTATGGCATAGAACTGCATGCCTGACAAGCTACTTATACATTATAATAAACTGTTATTATACAGGCACCCGTGCAGAGTAACCATAGTTACACACACAGTACCTTTCTTTTGGTTAAAGTAAACACAAATATAATCATCGGGGTCAGTACCAGAGCTTTGTAGGTTAAGAGTTTGCTGCCAGCAGTGAATAAAAGGAATGTATCCAGCAGTTCAAAGTAAAATTCATTCACCTTTTATGAAGATTGAAATGTGCTATTAAAGTAAATCATAACAGTGATTTGTTTTATTTTTGTCTTTGTGATATGATTACTTTGAGTCATCACTATTTTTGTTAGAGAACCTGAAAAAAAAATCTTTAGTACCAGCCTCATCATCACAGTAGAGTAGCTTGACAGTCCATTCTAATGCGTTTTAACCAACTTATAAATCATTTTCTGGAGGCTAATGATTTATTACTGCTGTAATGAACTTCAGAGGCATCAATACATTAGTATCCACTTTGAAAAAAAGCCATTGTCAAGTCCTATTGGAATGATGATCAGTTTACTATTGTTATTAATGACCCTGATCAACTCTTTGAATCTATGGATAACCCTGTTAGATGACAGAAGTCTTCCATTTGGGCAAAAATCAATGCATATGTAAAATAAAATTATGTGGCTTTCTGGACCTTTTATCAGTGCCTATGTTCCCATGGTCTGCAAAGATTCAGAACTACTTGTAATTGCAAAAAAAAAAAAAGCTGGGGTGGCTCAGGAATAGGAATCTCTGGAAGTACTTTATATTCAAAGTTAGGCAATGTCACAGTTCTAGGAGAGACTTTCCAGGTGTGGATATGCACTGGCTACTTAATAGGCATGTGATGTCTCAAATGGAGTTCTCATTGCCTGTATCCTGTATTTTATTCCTGTGATGGAAGGAGTCTGTGATACAGGGAAGTTATAGGTTTCAGACTATATGTACCAAGTGCTGGTTCTCAAGTTTCTAAAGTATAGTGCTTTTTCCCTTTCTTTTTGAAATAGAAAATAGACCTCAGTGGCTTGACCAAAATAGTAATTACCATGTTAGGGGTTTTTTTCAGTGTTCAGAGATGTCAGAAATTTGACCTTTGAGGCTTTTAAATCTGACCTTGTTGCTTCTTTCCATTCATTAAGCTACAACCTTTGCTCTCTTGTCATAAAAGATAAATGAAGATTCACACAATCTTTATTTAAGAGATTTATTGTTTACATTAATGTAGATTAAGTAGGAGCAAACCAATTATTTATTGTGCCAATCATGTCTTCTTGAACTTTAAGTTAGTTATCACAGTTCTATAATTACCATTTCCAAATGTTCATTGCAAACTGAAAGCATTAATAGATTTTGTAAATGTCTTTAAAGATGTTATTTCATATGAATAAGTGGAAGATTATATTTAAACTCTCATTTAATGATTTAGACAAAGAAATTAAATTTCAAAATTCAATAGACAAAATGTAGTCTTCATACACATAACATTGTCTTTAAATGATTCTTTTGCTCAGTATCTCCTGCTCTGGAAGCAAAAAATAGAATTTTCTGTTGCCAAAAAAGTACATTTGTTGACAAATTAAAAACTAGGGAAATTTTATCAACTTAAGAGTTGTTCAAATGTATCTTTTTGCTTATATAGCTTTTGATGAAGAAATTGATAGGCAAGACCATATTGGTGAGAATTTGTACACTGAGGTAGAAACCTGGGTTTTGTAACTGAGTTTGGTTTTCTTTTCCGTTTTTGTGAATGAAAAATCTGTCCATCTGAAAGGAATTTGTTGGAAATCGCACACTTAATGCTAAATTATAACTAAAACTATGGATTCACAAAATGACAGGAAGAAAAGAGGCAAGAATACCCTCCAGCCTGTGTGCTACCACATCCCCTGAGGTCTGGCTGAATCCAGCATAAATGTTTATTCAGACATCTCAAGGGAAGGATATATTGCACCCCCAGGAGCTATCACCTCTCTCCTTGCTTCGGGCATGACAGTGCCAGAGGCGGACATGGTGCTTCTGGAAACGTGGGAAGAGTCTTGCTCTTCCACCATTCGTGTGCACCATGACCTGTAGCTGCTCACTTCCACTGAGAAGCTCGGTGGTAACCAGACAAAAGTTTCACTTCTAGCATCAAATGTGTGCTGCAATGTGTGAAATGTATGTGGAGCACAGTCTTCCAAAGAGGCAGGAAAATCAGCTTTGGACGTGAAGGATGGTGAGAATAGTGCTGCTTTTAAACAGAATTCTGGGAGTGGGCACCAGTGGCAGCAGCTTGGAGTCCAAAACACGAGGGTTCATTTTGCAGAATATTTTAGACTAATAAGCTAACAAACCTATACAACAGTGGAAATCAATGTGTACATTTAAATGTGAGTTATGTTGGGGAATCATCCTGATATGTTGTAGCATAGCAGTTCATGCATTTCTGATCCTGACTTTTTGAGGCCTTGGGAGCCAAAGTATAGCTTAGCTCCTTGATTCATATGCAGTTCAGTGAGGCTTTGCTTCTTAAGCATGTCAGATGAGATCAAGCTTTGCAAATGCTCACAAGTTAACTAGCCAGAGCTGCCACCTCATACATAGGTTGGAAAATAACCCAAAGCCATGTGTCATGTATCCACACCTCTGAGAAGGACACATGGATAGACTGTTCAGGTCAGCCTACACATTGCAATTTGGGAGGAACAAATTAGATAACAGTGGGATAGCAATTAGGAATAGCTGCTTCATTCAGCAGTTTTTAGAAGGCTAAGTAGCATGGCATTCATTTCAGTGAACATCTGCTACATAAATTAAATAGTTTCCAGGAGTTATCACAGAAATTGAAAGCTGTGTTAAAATTCCACTTACTGTATTTTACTGTTATTCCTAGTGTAAGTGGGAGCAAAACTGTACAAAATTCTCTCTTTAAAATGTGCACCTATATCGTACCTGCTGAATTCTTCATTAAAGTCAAGGTTTAATTTAATTTAGTCGTTAAACATTTTTTTCCTTACATTTAGAATGGAATATAGTTGAATCATCCCTCATCCAGACATCAGTATATATTATTCTATATATAACTTGTTTTTAAATACTCTTTTGTATTGATGATGTCCCTAATTTAATTACATTAAGTACTGAAACATATTGATTTCTCCCATGGGAAAACACTGTAACTTTGTTGTTACAACAACTGAATCCAGAAAATGTAGATTTAAAGTACTTGTTCTGCTTCTTTAAAAAAATGCATTTATTTCTCTGTGTGGGAGAGCACTTTGTGTTTCACCAATATGGTTAGGAAAACAAGATGTCCACAAGATAGTGTGCAAATAGCTCATTAAGATGGGTATTTCTAAATATATAAGAAACTATAGCCCTGGGTTATATCCCATCAATGTCAAAAGAAAGAAAAAAATGCTTTTTTCTGTTTCCGAATCAGAATCTCTGCGCTGAAAACCATCACAGACTACTCTAAAGAGCCATTCTCAGATGCAGGGCAACCTGATTTCATCTTTTTTTTTTGTAGATTCTATAAGTTCCTTCCAGGAGACGGGGAGGATTTCCTGTTGTACTTTCTACAATATTAATTACGGCATCTGGATTTGCTAGAGGCAGTAGCAGAAAGATGCCTCTCGTTAAATTGTTGACAGTAAAACCAGAACATTTTCTTTAAAGTCAGTAAAGATTTTCACAGTAGTTTTCAGCTACAGTAGTCCAGTCAGACTTTAAAGATTATCACAGGTGACACCACTGAGTAAGTGTAGAAATTGCATATAACTCTGCAATAAAGGGATGCTCTCATGATTCAGAACTTTAATCTACATATTCTAAAATTTCAGTCTTAGAATGCTGCCATAATATCAATGTTAGTAAATAGCTTGGAATGAGGTATAAGGGAAAAAAGCATTAAAGCAAAATAATTAGAAAATGGGATAAAGCTGAAAAGTATGGCTTGTATGTGGGCATAACTACTCACCTATATTTCAGCTGAGGAAATGAAAATTATCCAGTGAATTTCAACACCTTGTAGAATTCTTGTTTGCCCTTTGAACATGTTTATTTTTACTAGTCCTGGAATTACAGAATTAATTTCAAGCTGAAAAATTTGAGCATCACACTGATATCATTCAAAAGTACTTCTGGTGTGTTCAGTCTACCAACATTGTTTGCAAACATATCAAGATTAATCGGTCACAAATCTGCTATCTTTTTCTAAAATTAAGGAAAACATTTTGGATGCAAGGACAGCTTGTCAGACTCCAGACTGCAGCAGATACAGAGGATGTTAGGCCTCAGTGTAGAAGGATAAAGGCACTACTTCTTTGTTTCTTTTAATAATGTTTTTTTTCTTTTTGTTGTACCTCCTAACTAGCAGCGGTAGTTACTTACATGCAAAATATTTTTCATTCAAACATAAGATTTAGCATCTGCTATGTTAAACTCTGCAAACTGTAGTTATTATTCAGAATATTATGGTACCACTGATACAGTATGATATAAAGCAATACTTACAATTTTTCGGTACTTTAAAAACTAAGTTATTTTAGCAATACTTTGAAGAGACAGAAGAATTATTTATTTATGAGCAGGGATTTGACTTTTTGTTTGTTTGTATATGTCAGCCCTTATCTCTTTTTTGTGCTGGAATAGGATTGATTTAGGTGACAGAGAAATTATTTAAGGATTCAGTTTACCATTTCTTAGCAAAATAGAGCTCCACTTACTATCCTATGGTTTTGCTGACTCTGTAGTGCTGGCAGGAGTAAAATTTAATAAGCTGAAAAGATTAATTGGAGATATCAAGGGGAGCAAGTATTCTACATATTCTACATATGTATTCTACATATCTGAACAATCTCTCTAAAAAACCCACACTTCTTATGGCAGATGTTTTATTCTCAAGTTTGAGAATAAAAGTGGTCTTTTCAGGTGCCATAAATGCCACCTATAAGACGTGCACATGCATTGTGTAAAAGCACTTCAGAATTTTCAAAATAAATCTCTATATTCTCTACATTTAAATATAGATATATTTTTAAGTTTTCAGTATTTTTTTCCTAAGTATGATAGACATAGGAATTAAAATTCTTTAAAATTTGCTTTATGAAAGATTAGGCATAATTAAACATATGGACTTGATTTTAAGGTTTCCATAATAGGATGCAGTTTTTACGCAGTGTTACAGAAGATACTTTAGGATACTTACTTTTCTCTAACATGCATATCTTATATTTATTTTGGTTCTCCTTAAAATCCTAGAAGGTAAATGTGATGCCAGTGCATTACATACATAACTCTTTTATAGTTAATGATCAAGGCTAACAGAAGCATCTAAGTATGTTTTTTCTTTTATTCTCTTGTCTTCCTAAAGAGCAAAACAAACGAGCCAAGATTTTCATTATTAATATGGTTTTAAGTGTAGCAACAGGTGTATAATTTGTTGAAATGCCTGTAAATTGAATGCAGTATATTTCCTTTATTCTTCAGAGAAGGGCACTTGTAAACTCATTCAGTTGCTTATCTGTAAAAAACCACTGGGACCCTGATTTGGCCTTACATTCATGAGGAGCACATCTGCTTTTTTCAGATGAAGAGTTAGACACTTAAAATGACAATTTCACTTACTGTAAATTGCACTATACATATGTAGCTTGTCTATCTGAAAATCATTGGACATCTTGACTACCAGAAAGGGTATGTTGCATATTTAAAATAAGAGAAGGAAGGGTAATTGAAGGAACTTAACCTCTCTAGTTGCATTACTCATTTCCTCCTCTTTCAAAATAAAATGTACAAAAAGGCAAATGTATATACTTTTGAAGTTGAATTTTTTCCACTTTTTTTTTCCTCCATATGCTTCTAATTTACTTATTCCACTAGTTGCTGATGCATCTTCCATCATTCCTTCGTTAGTTATTAGTTATTAGTATTCATTAGTCCCAAGATCTATGTACTAAACCTGAGAAGGTAATTATGAAAATTGCCCATGCAAATTGGGTAAAGGCACACATAAATTACCAGTTAGAGACTTAGCTAGTAGTCTGCTTGCATATTTACCCGAATTGCATTCATAATTGCAGCAATTATGTGAACAGTCATGGATGCAGTTTTGCACACACGGCAATTATGTTTTAAAATTTCTTCATGAAGTGACTAAAATCAAGTATGAGAAGATAAGGTAGTTGCAAAACTCATGATTACTAGTAGAGGATGACCCTTTTCTAGGTTATTAATGCATTTAAAAGAGCTGCACTAATGCCATATGAAGGTACACACTGGTTGAATGGTAGACTGATGTGAATAGCTGAGCGAATATAAAGGCAGCCAGTGGCATGAGAACAAGACAAAAGACTGCAGATATGCCTTTGTGTTACTTGGGATGTTCCTCTGTCATGCAATTTTAAGATTAAGTGAATTCTAAGCTTTCTAATTGTTAACTGTTCTCTTCCATAACATGTGAGTACTTGCCTGGTCATAGAGGCTTCCAGGGTTACCTTCTGGCAGCATAAAAGTTTGGCACATAGATCCCATCTTACATTTGGGTTAATTTTATCCAATTACACTAATCTGGATTGGACCTGTCAATACTTTGAAAATTAGAACCAAGGCCTTTGTGTGTCAACAGATCTGATTTATGGGCAGAAAAATAATTTGGGGATTTCAGAACAAGCTTGGTGTGCTCACAAGCCTGGGAAATATAAGAAGTTCTGTTTTCTGCTTTATGAATGTTATCAACTATCATCACGTTTCATTCCAGATAACAGCAGGTTAGATGGTCCAAACAGAAATTAGAAGTATAATATGACTAGACCGTCATCCAAGAAGGAAAGGTGAAATGCATCCTAGAGGTCTTCAGATTTTCTATAAAATGAAGCAACTATTAATCCAGACTAAAGTGTTTCAACATTTTGATGAGCTTGTGAGGCTATGCTGAGAAAATACCAGGGCAATTTCTTTGAAATGTTGTCATCTCTGTGGACAGTGCCACTCTGAACACACAGTGGTCACAATCCTTCTCTAGCTAGAAGAATTCTATCTAAAGCCCAGCTTTGTAGGATCTAGGTAATCTGTCATGTTATCATTGTGTGCATCACTTCCTTCACCATGAAATCATCATTTCCAAAGCTTGAAGGTTCTTGTATTTCAGGGTGGCTTTTTTTTAATGTCCTGAGCTCATGTTCTGTAAATTTCTTTATTCACTATTTTCTCCCTTGCAGATAGCAATTAATTTCTCCCTAATTTTCACTATGAAACTTTTCTGTATTGTAGTGTGTTTCATACAAAACAGGTGATTTTGTTTGATTTTTTTTCCTACAGTCTGTGTTAGGATATGCAAAACAAGTATTATATCACAACACATTCTTACCAAACACTCCACTATGCTTCCTTGGCATTCAGGGATGGAGTTAAATCACTGTATATATCATCATCAAATATTGCTTTCCCAGGTGTTGGTTGCTGCCCAGCAACCAGTTGGAAGTACAAATTTGTAAGATGAAGGAAAAAAAGGGAGTTTTCTCAGACAAACCAAGGTTGCTGCTTTATTCTAAGATTAATGGGACAATAAGAGCTTCATAATCAAAAAGAATAGATTGAATAATGAGTTTAAAAAGAAATAAGAAGTTGAGATTGCCCAAAGTATTTCTTTTCAAGTAGTTATAGGTTCTGCTTTTTTCTCTAAAGTTGTTTTGGTAAGTTGATCAGGCTTTATTAAGTAAGATATCCACATTTAGAAATATCAAACCAGGAAAATAAAGATATATTCTTAATTAAAAATATGGTTCCCTGGATTATCTTCAGTCACATGCCAATATAATGGACATTAAGCAAAATAAATTCACTAATTTTCATCTTTTGAGACTGCTGGATATCTGTTCATATTCTACATAGTTGAAAATAAAATAATTGAGATTTTTCCTGTTTCAGAATTATAATATTGGACTTGGCAAGATGCAGATGGATAATTACACTGGAGATGTTAAATAGGTTTTAGAGACAAAATTGTAAATAATACAATACAGAAGAATGATGGACTTATTAGCATATCATTAGATTGCTTTTTCCCTGAGAGCCAAGCATATTTTTCTTAGCTTAAAAAAAGTGTCTTGCCCAGCAGTAACACATGTGCTTAACATTTGCAAAACCCACAATATTTGACAATGGCATTAAGTTTATATTGCAGAGGAAATTATGACAATACAGTTACAAATATCAGTAAGTTTATCACTTGATAACAAGATCATATGTATGGAAAACAATCTTTTCTGAGTTAAACATTTTGCAGACCTTTTGTTTCAACTTCCACTAGTTCTATCACTCATGCTGAGAATTTACAGGGCTTCAACATAGCAGCAGAAAGATTTGTTTAAAGATTCTTTTGCTAATGTAATTTGAACCATTCAACTCATTTTTATTACTCTAAATTGCTTTTTTTTTAAAGATTTTGTACTCAATGTAAAGTAGAGTCATGTAGGATTTCAGAGCTAGTGGTATCAGCCAGAAAAGATATCTTTCTCAAAGAAAATGAATTTAGTCCAGAAACTCACAGAATGCACAAGCAAAACCTGGATGACTGTGGATTTCAGGTGAATGATGGATAATATGCAGTCATAATTCTGGGCAGGTTAGTATCAGGGTGGCAGGAAGTTACAGAAAGGTTCCTCTGGTTTAATGCAACTGCTGCATATGGGAATGCAAGAGCACCACGGATCCTCCCCAGGACTGACATGGCTGGCAAAACAGTTTGCTTAGACAGAGGTGGGATTATCAATGGGCCTTCAGGGCACTGACCTGACTCTTTCTTAATCCAGCCACGCCTAAAGTTACTCACCTAAAGTTAGCCACGCCTAAAGTCACGTTCAGACTTTTCTTAATGATTAATTCTGTAGATTTTGTTGCAATCACAATGCCTTTTGTAAACCACAACCCCAGACAGGACCCTACAGCTCCGGGAAATTATTTCAAGTTGCTCCACATCACAGTGCCCAAGAGGAAGAATATAGAAAATGGCAGACTAGATCTGCCTGTGTCACTTTGGGTTCAAAAATCCAGCTACATATCCCATTGGAGTGGCAACAAGATCCATTAAATGTTTGCGTAGAACGTCAGGAATTCTCATAAACTTAATGATGGGGGTAGTGAGATGACTAGAGCACACAGAAGACTCTGGTTTTAGTCCTTTCTCTGCCTTCTGTGTGAAAGAAATTTCCATTTGAGGTTCCTTCTGCCCTATATTTCTGTCCAGTGCCTAAATAGGTGGATGACACTGAAAAGACAGCCACTCCTCCCTTGCAAAAACTTCTTCAATGAAGTAGCATACTTAGATTAAATCTCATCTACAGTATTTTTTAAATTCCTTGTTCTAGTTGATGTGCTGCTCCTTTGGGAAGGATTTGGCATTTCTTGTGACTGAAATTAGAGATCAGTTTAGATAATTTGGGGTTTTCCTGTAGAGACAGGAGACACAAGACACCCCAGTATTGTACCAACCTTTCAGCTGTCACAGTTGGTTTAGTGTGATTTTCTAACCAGAAGGAGTTTTTTAACTCCTCCCACGTGAACATAACTATACATTGCTATACATTACTTGAAATGTACCCAATACAAATTCCTTTACTTGGTGATAGAGAGAGTTGGGTGCTGAGGTCAGGGTACCTTTGTTTGTTAATGCAGATAGAGCAAACAGCATGTGACTTTGCCCAACTCACTGCAGGAAGATAGCTTGACACTGCAGTGCTGAACACCATAGAAAAAAGCCCAGAACAGAACAGAACAGAACAGAGTGGGATACAATAGAACAGAGGCCAACGAAGGTTACAGCAACCTCACACTGGTGACTCTGTTGTTGTTGGTCAGTCACAGGAGCAAAGCATTGCAAAGCCAACAGCAGCTGCCTGCATCCCCCTTTCCCTCCTGCCCTACTCCAAACACACTGTTAACATTATTTCCAAAGATCTAGTTTGTATTCCTAGACTTAATCGTTTCATGTCCCCTGGATGCCTCTATTTTTATTGTATAAAAGAAAGGGAAACAATATTGTGTCTCTCAGGTGTCTTTCTGACTTAATTTCTTTTGATGAAAGACCATTGATTCAGGTGTGTTGGAGTGAATCTGTGAATATACTGCTTACTCAGGAGTTCTTTAGCATCACTAAAATAAATGTGAAATGCATTATTGTTTTCCTTATGCAAATAACTGCTGAAATAGAAAATGGTTCTTTTGTTATTTGCAACCCCTCCCCCCCAAAAAACACCCAAAACAACAAACCAACAAAACCAGTTTAATGATAATACTATTATCAGGAGATGTGTGGTAGAATGTTTGCCTTGTACCTCCTAGATTCCATTTGTCTGCTGTCAACCTATACCTGCTGTGAAGCATTAGACACTTTAAAAAATGAGAAAAAAGATAACACAAATTATTCACCATTAATTCTTTAAAATGAGTCACTATTAAAAGCTTAATTGTTTGCTGAGAGGGTCCAAATTAGTGGACTTTGCAAGATCAAACAAAATTGAAGATATTTGTCCAAATTAAAATAGAAACATGCATCCAGAATATACCAAATGAACATGTATGCTCCTGTAATAATAATTTTATTATCTTCAGCTTCCAGGCCAGACTTTTAATTATGACCCTTTATATCAGTGAAAACCATGTATTCAGGATTAAAAACCTATTTCTTTAACTAGTCTAGTTAAAGACTGTGGTTTGATATATTCTATGCTACAACTTTTATAAAAACCAGAGAACACTTCTAATAACACTTTTCTAATTTCATGGTTCAGTGCACAGTCAGTAAAGATTTAAATAATTCAGAAAGAAAGCCTATTCTGTTTCTTTATTAGAAGTTTGAGTCAGGCAAATTCTTTGACATTTAATAGGTTTTTAACCCTTTTAATAACTTCTTATAATGAAATTTATTGGAAGTTGTTTTAAATAAAGGGTTATTATATTAGAGTGAATAGCAGTCGGTAGTTTTTTATGATTAGTTTTGAGACCTTGGCCCTGTGTGACTCAAAGGATATTAAAACATAAAGTAGAAAAGAATGTTAATAGTCACCAAATTAACTGTGTACCAAGAAATATAGAAACTGTATATGACTGCATTTTTGTCATTATGTGATCGTACTATAAAATTTTGCAGTCAAATTTTGAGTATATAATAGCTTTAAAGGGACTTAAGATCACTTACAGAACCAGTACTCTATAAAACAACCTGAAGTGGTTTAATTTTTAACAGAATGATTTTGAAAAGATTATTGTAGTAGATTTAATGGGAGTGGGGGGTTTTATTCCTTTTTGTTTAGGGTTCTCTTTAAATGTGAGGTTTCTGCTGTTTAATTTTAAGACTGTTTTCCTAATCAACAGAAATTTTGAATAATCCTTTTCAATTTATTAAAAAAATGCAGTGGGTGTAGTATATAAAATACTCCTGTGTATAGCGCTAGAATATTCCCCAAATACTCACTTACTTTAAAACTCAGTCTTTCATTATATAGTTAGCTGATACAGAAGAGAATTATAAAAATGAGATTATGAAAACACACCTCCCCTCCCTCTGTTAGGTGGTGCTTTGAGATATTCCTTTCAATGTGTTTTGAATGGTTCTCTGTGGTCATTTTACAGTAACTTTGGCTCTCATAAAACTTTCTTTAGCACTTGTTCACTTATAGGTGTGCTAAAACAAGACTCAGTTGCAAATCTGATTTCTACTTTAACTTAATGGAAACAAAGACTGGATAAATTGTGAATCTTTGTGTTTGATCCCTCTTTGTTCATGACACGACATACATACCAAGTACCAGTTTTAGTCACTCTAATTAGTAAACACAAACTTCCTGTCAGTTGGGTCACTTTTTTTTTCTTTTTCTCTGGTGTATAAATACAGATGTTCAAGTTATCTCAAGTTTTAAGCTCTCTCATGAAAAAGCATCACCATGATGGAAAAGAGCAGATGAAACTCTTTAGTTTGCTTTTGATCCACTTAATCATTAATCTAGGATCCTGACTATCTACGGACGTTGAACAACCACGTGGTACCACTGCTTGATCACCTGTATGAACTGAATGAAAAGTGTCTAAAATTGACATTTCTGTGGTTTCAGGCACTCTTTTAAGTTTGAACGTATGGTTGTATAGAACCATAGAATATCCTGTGTTGGGAGGGACACACAGGGATCATTTACTCCAAGTCCTGGTCCTGCACAAAACATCCCCAGGAGTCACACCAGTTGCCTGAGAGCATTGTCCAAATACTTTTTGAGCTCTGTCAGACTCGGTGTTGTGACCACTTCCCTGGGTCATTTGTATGATAAATATTGCTTGTGTTTTGTAGCACTAAGAAAAAAAATGAGTAGATCTTTTTGGTTTACCAATTGTCTCAATCATAAATTGTATTATTTCCCAAACACAATCCCTTCTCATTGTGCCTGTTCTCAAAAACTTGGATGGCAACTTTAATATTTTCTTCTCTTTTGAAACCTTCACGTACAGAATTAAGTGATTATGTAGGAATTAACTTTTTTCCTCTCTTTTTTAAATGAGCATCTCTGTGTCACTGGAAAACATCTTGCAGATGTGCATTGGCTTATGGTAGAAGACAATTAAAATGCCTGAAATAAAAGCAATAACATTTCTAAGCAAATTTCACAGCTTTTCAGGGGGTTGGCACAACCTGGGCAAATACTGCATTTTAATGTAGTATTATTTGGGAACAGAGAAACATTCAGATTTAATATGGCATTGGTAGTAGCACAAGTTTCCTGGGAATATAAATGAGAATACCACTATTAACAGAGACCCCTTGTGCCAAGCAAAGAATACCCAAGCCACCTACAAAATGACTCAGGTGGGTCAATCCAGTATAGAAAGAAGCACACTGTGGGTATCTTCATAGATAACACTTAAGATCTCCTGGGGTTTTCTCCCAATTTTATTTTATTTTTTAATTAATTGATTGAATCATATCTGAATCTGAAAAATTCTTGCTCTCTGACATACCTTGACCACTCAGACAAGAAGCAAAGAACTGTCAGCCCCTTCTGCAGTGTCCATCAAAAATATTCACAAGAGCATTCAATTCAGTTCAATGTCTGCCATGCTTTGATATAAGTTTTCTCAGAGTAGTGAGATATATGAACTTTACTTGCTTCAGTGAGTAAGCCCTATGTACTTCTCCTTGTGTTTTAATGTTTTCATCTCCAGTGAATTATCCCTAGTGTTTCTTGCATGTACTTAGACCTATTGTATTTACTTCAATCTGCTAAGGCAACCTGTCTTTCTTCTTTCATTTAGAGATAGTATTTATTATAAATGTATCTAAATACAGAGGGACAATTGGGACTTTTACAGCTTTTCAGAGAGATGTTGCCTCACAGTTATTAATTATAAATAGAAAAATAACGTGAATAATTTTGCTAACAGCACATTCCCTTTGAAACTGCCTGTCTAATGCTTCTTAGGAAAAATTATTTGCTTCCTAAAGCTACATTCTGGGACATTAGTTAAGAGCCCTGCAATTTGACTCTTTCTGCATCTTGCATGAGTTAACCATCTTGTATCACAAAGGCTGATAATTCAGTTTGGGGTTTTTTATTGCTATGTGCTACGTTCTGTGAGAGATGAAGGATTCTATCTGAATTCTGTGTCAGATGAAAATATCTGTGTTTTGTGGACTTTGGAGTGCAATATTTCAAGAAATATGAAGGTTATTGGATATAGTCCAGAGGACAGCAGAAAGAATGATAAGAGGTGTAGAAAATACAGCATATGAACAAAGTCTTTCAATCTTCAAGTTTAGTTGTTTAGTCTAAAGAAGAAAAAACCAAAAGGAAATTCATAATAGCCTTCTAGTGTGTACAACTTTACTGTAAAGAAGGAGAAAAACATTCCTCATGTCCACTGGGAACAGAGCAAAAAGTAGTAGGTTTAAATTACAACAAAGGAGATTTAGGTGAGACATTATAGAAAAAAAGCCCTTTCCACTGTAAGGATAGTTAAGCACAAGAATTGCCTGGGGAGGTTATGAAGAGGTTAGACAAACATATGTCAGAAATGATTTAGGTATAGCTAATCCTGCTTTGAGATAATGTTGGACTAAATAACCTTTTGAGGCCCCTTATAGCACTATTTTCTGTGATTCTGTGATTAGGACACTGTATTCACATTGTCCTGCAGTGAGATGTTTCTATACAGGGATGATATCACTGTATTCTGCACTGTATGCTTTGCTTTGTTTTTACTTTAAGCTGATGGGATGAACGACAATATGATGTTTAAAGGTCTTTAGCCTTATTCTTAATACCTCAGGAGCTTTGAGCAGGGCATTAGGAGCTCATCTTCAACCTGACAGCCCTGTTCTGGTTTTGCACCACCCGTGTGTCAATAAGGGACTTTGGTACACACCTTAGATTTAGGGACTTATACTGTCTTTTAACTTGCAGTCAAACACTTATATGGCTGAATGCTCAGTTTCTGCTTATAAGCAAAATGCAAACAGAAAAAAGAAAATAGCTATGAAAAGAAATGTATCATAGCTTCCCCACTAGTAAAACCAAAATAAAACCAGGCATGTTCTAAAGCTGAGTATAACTCAAGTTGTGAAACATCCTGGAACTGACAGATGGAGAATGATATTAAAGTGACAGATATTATCATTATTACCTCATCACAGGGACCGTTGAAGACGTCAGTTTAAGACTGTCCTTATCTATCCTCTGTAACACTCAAAACTCTTTAACTTTGTTCTTCCATTTGGCATTCTGCCATCCATCAGGATTTCAGTTCAGCTTTGCATTCGGCAGGAGTGTGTTCGCAATATTGCCTCTGCATACTGAATATGGCTCCAGCGCAGCTACACAGCGGTGGGCTTTGTAAAACTCCATCTGGAGGAACAAGGAATATGAGGTTTCAGATTTTGAAGTAGTTTGGAAGAAATTGGTCATACGTTTTGGCAGAGCGTGTCTGATTACTGTTACTATTCTGCAGAGATGAGGTTGTCACAGCATCTGTGACATACCATTATGCCACAGCAGTGACCCAAGCGTGTAGTTTTCATGGATGAGTGTGTTCTTGAGCCTAGAGAGGAGATGGGACTGTTCTTGGTTTTCTTGATCCCTTAGGAACATGAAAGTTCATGTTTTCTATGGTGTGATCTCACAACTTTTTACATTTATGTGATTAGTTGCCCATTCTTACTCAAGGAATGAGCAGTATCCATTTTCTTAGACACAATCTCACTCTTTCACCTGGTAGGGGCAGGATGGAAGAAGGCAGGCTCTGCAGTGCCATGGTAAAGAGGTGAGCCAGAAGCCCCATCTGCAGATGTGAATCACATCTGTGGATCCTGAGTGCCACAGCTCTGTGCGATGGACTTAGGCTGCCTTGTTCTCTGCAGGCAGGTCCCTTAGGTGAAGGCTTCTGGCTTAGCATCTGAAAGAGAAAATGTACTGTTAAACAAGCTTATTTGCTGCTTACACCTGGTTTTCTGAAGGTAGCCTGGTATTCATCTGATTTAAAAATTCAGGAGAGAAGCTGAATTCATGTGAAAAGAAAAATACTGGTTTTTTTTTACTCTACCACCTCATTTGTAGTCCTCAGATTTTCCCTAGTGAAGGGTTCTCTTGCAAATATATGTGCACATGTGTTTTGTATGGGGATACATTCAGTACTGTTCAGTACTGTTCAGTTGTATTATTTGAAAATACAGCCTATGTTCAGTACTTGAGCTAAAATTGTATCACAGACTGTTTAAAAATATATGTTGTTTAAAGAAGAAAAACACAGAATCATCTCTATTATCTATCTGATATTTGTAGCTCTTAAAGGAGACATCTTTTTTGAATAATCACAGAATAAGAAAATCACAGAATAGGTCAGGTTGGAAGGGACCACAGTGGGTCATCTGGTCCAGGCTTCTTTCTAAGGCAGGGTCATCCCAGAGCACATGGCACAAGATCTAGATGCTTCTTTAATATCTCCAGTGAGGAAGACTCCAAAACCTCTCTGGGCAATCTTTTCCAGTGCATAGTCACCCACTCACTCACACTATAAAGAAGTTGTTCCACATATTCAGGTAGAATTTCCTGTGCATCATTTAAAGCAATTGTATCATATTTTATTTGAGGGAAAGTAATTAAAATCGTAGCCTTTGCTCTCCTTTTAGAGATAGATAATTCTGAAGTTCATTCAAAATAAGAGGAGTTTCATATAGTGGTTGTTACACTTCTAGAGTTCATAAAGTCATTAGGATGCCTACCCTTCCTAAAAAGCAGTCAAGCTTTTTTAGCCTTTCATGGAAGGGTTTATTCTGCACCATGAGATGCTGCCCCATGAAAACCCAAGGGCTCAGCCCCTGCAGGGTGAAGGGTGCCTGGGGAGGGCACACACCCACACTGAGTACTGCAGACAGGGTGAAGGGAGGGCTCTGGGTAGGGTTTTACCTCCCTGTGCCCAGCACATGAGGGACTGTGTGGGTTCCCATCCCCTTACTGTTTGCTCCATGCTGGTCAAGAGGACCTGGAGACCCCCCAGTGCTACTCCACTCTCCCCAGCTGCTGCCCAGCTCAACATCTGGATCCAGAGCAGTGTCTGAGCAGTAGTTACAGCTTCATGGGCACAGTTTTCTCGATACAGGTTGTCTGCTAGAGGCAGAGATAATGATAGCTTTCAAAGCTAATATGCTTGGCAAGGAGGGAGCTGATACTGGAGGGAAGGGACCAAGAAATCAGTAGTAATTTGAAAATATAAATGTCTACCAGGATTCAAATTTCAGCCTTCAATTGATTTCATCCACTGTGCTCTCTGTGCTCATCTCCTCCGGTGCTTTAGTAGTCATTAAATGAACTTGGAAAACAAGTTTGTATCAATAACTCTTTTTTACCAAAAGCTATTAATTTCTAAAATAACATAAATACAGATGTAATTGTGATGTCACATTGTCAGAAGCCAATTCAAATGCTTTTCAGAGACACAAGTACATGTAAAGTGGTAAGTATGCCAAAACTAATGATATTATTAGTTTGATTTACTGCCAACCAGTCACCTTTACGAAAATCAATCCCCAAGCTCATAAAATAAAATATCTCTCTAAAATTGATACATTTTTACACTGTCAATAATAAGAGAAAAGGTAAAGTTACAGGTTTATCTTTACTTTTTCCATTGTGTTACTGTTTGAAAGGTATCTTACAGATTGCTGTGATATGTGGGAGCGTGTATATGAGCAAGAGATAGGTTATGGAAGTCATGAGCTATAAAAAGATTTAAAAAAAATAAAATCGGAATGTTCTTTAGACAATTCAGATGACACATCTAACAAAGACTGTCAGTAAAATAAATGTGGCTATGTTAATATATTGAACCACTTGCACATGTCCTTATCATAATGGAACTTACACAATGGTAGCTCCTGTCAGATTCTACTTTATACATGCATACATGTTTGTCTGATGCACAGAAAGACAACCATATCTATTTCATTTCAGCTCAGAATTGATACTTCCATTTTAAATCACCCACAGAACATCTTCACTTAAATCTGAGCTTCTCTCTGATACCCTTTGCTATTTCTCGTGTTTCTGTATGAGTACACTGAAAAGAGGTTATAGGCAATCTGCTGAGGTCTGTGTGTATGGTGCATTTGACCTCTGGACAAGAAAGGAGTTTCATCCTCCAGTGCTTTTAATTCTTATCCTTGCAGAGACTGAATCTGTTGCTTGCATTCAAATAGTATGTCTCGTTAATGCTAAGAAGCAGTGACCCACATAGCACAATGGATTCATTTGTCAATCCAGCGATTTCTGAGCTTTCCATTCATGTATGTCTTAGCAGTAAATCGACTCAGAAATCATTTAATCAGTCTATCAATGCATCCTTCTTGTCAATGGTCTGAATCCTGAAAAGTCCAGCTTCTCATTGGGCAGCAGCAGGTAAAATAGATTTGGACCTAATATTAGGTATTCAGACTCTGAAAATTCCCAGAAGCTCCCAAATCACAAATCAAAACCACCAAAATGCTAAGTTAAAAAAGCAGGATCTGGAAATTATCTTGAATTTTGAGGATGTTCATGTTCTGGTCTAGGTCTGAACTTCAGAGTGCAAAGCTGTCCCTAGCATTTCAGAAACACTCTACACACAGTTACAGAAAGCAGTGCCCTTTTGTTCCCCCCCATGAAAAAACCTGAGCTTTCATTGCTTTTTCTTTGCTAATTCCAAGGGCTGAGGCTAGAGCCTGAATTCTTTATAACAGTCAGTGTTATTCAAATGTCAATCATATCCTTACTATGTTTATTTTCAGTATTTACATGTTTATTTAAGTACTTGCCATTTCCTTTAAGCCTTATATAGCCAATCAGGCCAACCAAGGTATAAAGGAACAGAACACTTTATTAGTGATATGCTTAATACAGTTTTTTTCCTCTTGTAGATGCAAGATTTACGGAATACAGAAGGAGCCCAGTATAGTTCCCATCCTCAGATGGCAACCATGAGGCCAAGGGTTCAAGCTGCAGATATTAGGCAGCCAGGAATGATGCAGCATGGGCAGCTGACTACTATTAACCAGTCCCAGCTCAGTGCACAGCTTGGTTTGAATATGGGTGGAAACAATGTTCCTCACAACTCGCCCTCTCCACCTGGAAGCAAATCTGCAACTCCTTCACCATCCAGTTCAGTCCATGAAGATGAAGGAGAAGATAGCTCTAAGGTAGGCTTAGATGCTAGGATTATTATGTAAATGATGGATATTTTTAGGACCTGCTAAATGAATGATATGGCCACAGTTATTAAGGTGATACTTTTTACATGATTGGTGGTTCATTGAAGTGCATAAAGGGTTATGAATACAGAACTTACAATATCCAGACAACTCTTCAGGCAGCTTGAGTAAATTACATCATTCCTCTTTGTGAGAGCAAACTGGAATGCTGTTAAACACAGAAGGGATAGTCATTCCTTTAGGGCTTTAATATAAGGGCTGAGTTTTCTCACTTGCATAGCAGGGATGTTTGTTCCCAGTTAAAGATCAAGTTACTGCTATAAAAAGTATGAACAGTCTGTGCAATATGCTAGTCTTTGCTACTTGGTCACAGGATGAGTAAACAGAACATCATAGCAACCAGAACAGAAAGATCCTATGAACTTTAAAAACTTTACCTTGAAAATCTGGAAGACCCTGAATGCATTTATACGTTTGAGAGGTGCTGACATTTCATCATGACATGTTTAAGCTTCATTTTCATGTCAGCACAGGAATGAAGTGATAAGAGTAATTTACATAATAAATTTCTTTAAAGGATAAATGTCAGTCTATATAGCAGGTTTTGCATGCAATAATCTCCCAAATTTCCCAAAAATCCTGAAAACCTCCTAGAAATACACAAGTCCATTATCTTAATTTTGCAGACAGAAAAGCTGAGACACAGGAAGATTGGGACTTTGTACTAAGTCATCCCTTAAACCAGGAATATAGCATCTCAAAACTGAGAACCTCCTTAGCTGTGTTTTGTGGTCAATAGAAAAAAGCAGTCCTGTTAGAGCACTCCTGCAGTGCAGCGTGTGCCACAGCCAAGTCTGGTGGGGAAAAGTTGCAGACTTGCAGGGAATGTGAAGAAAACATATTGTGAGTCACTGAGGAGGTACAATCCAGTCAAAAAATGTAAGTCTGATTTGTTTTAACATTATATTGTTTTTCATGCCTCAAGCTATAAAATAATCATGTAATTGGAGACATATGTTTTACTACATTTTGAATAAATTCTGATTCAAAAGTTTTATTTCAGTACATTCCCCTGATTTCACAAACTTTAGGTTTTAAAAATTACTGAATAATTCATACATTTTAAATGAGCACTTTCTTACTTAGGAGACTTTAGGATACAGCTATGTGAAAATAATTCCAGGCAGCCTTTACTTTTTCAGAATAATTTATTTGCTACTCCTGTTGCATTGCTAATATTTTTACATTGCTGGGAGTGTGCAAGGTGCTCTAAACTTCTGAAGAAAATATCCATTCAAGTAATTAGGATTTCCTTTCTACTTCTATCAAGTATTTAAGTTATTTAACCTATATTTTTTCAGGTACCTTATCATTGTAGCACTTTGTGCTAGCATAAGTGTAGGGTTGTGGTTTCAAGCAAGCAGTAGTTATCTGAAGCTAATGTTTTTAACAGAGAAATACGAAGAACTGCAGACTAAGTAAAACTTGGTCCTTTCTTTGTGAAAGCCAGTTTACATAGTGTTCAACTTTTAACAAGGATGTTATTTTAAACATCTTTAAAATTCTCTCATGCTCAGTCTAAGCAGAAAAAGATGACAAATGGTACAATGCACAACATAAAATTAAATCCAGAGTGCTAAAGTAGATATATTGCCTTAAAATTATATTTATAATTTCACTGCTAAGAGAAAAGTTTTAAAGGATATTACATTTAGTTAATATTGACAGAGGCCTTAAATTCTTCTCCATCTAGTATGGTTTAAACAGCAAGCTTGATGGGGAGCAGATAATGCTATCCATGTCTTCTGTGGGACTTCTTAGGACTTCATGAAAACACCTGAGGCTGGCCACCAATGGAGACAGGCAGTGGGCTGGCACACCTGATCCCGTGCAATAGTTCTGTAGTTCCCTCTGTAAAAGACAAGAGGGGTTGAATAATCAGCCTAAGGAGTTAAGTGTATTGTACTTTAAGATTTAAAGCTCTCCACTGTGTATCTTTTTGTCACATTGCTCTTCTGGAAGCTGCCAGTGAGTGGATAAGAATGCTCAAAATAAACCAGTTTTCTGTGGAGATCTTTCTCCCTAGATACAACAGTATTACATTTTCTTAGAGTTGCTTTGGAGGGGCCTGTGACAGTTCTCCCTCCAAAAATCCTCTTCCAAGTGAAAGAAGGCACTGGATGGGGACAGGAATAGGCAAACTGACTGTTCTGTCTTTTGTGAGAACATCTATCTTTTAACTGAATAGAACTTAGCAAAATTTGGATTTTTCTCTTTGATTTATAAACTATCATGCAGATGTGTGGCATTATTTAATAGATCAGGGCCAGAGCTCATTAGCTAGTCCTTTGGTAGGAGCTGCAGCTGTAGTTGTTGGAGTTCACTTTGTGCCGGCAGAGATGCTCCTGCCATGAGCACTGCATAGAAACCAACTTCCCCTGAACTCACCGTGTCATTAATAGCAGTAATGACCTTCTCCCTGTTTAACCAGTGGGACAAGATGTTTGCCTGTGTACCCACATTGATCAAAAAGACAAAGTACATTTCCAAATGGAAAATCACCTCAGCGTCAGATGACCTCCCTCAGTTTGTACCAGCTGAAATGTGTGAAAGAGAAGCCACTGGTCTTTTCATAGCATATTTGGTAGAGAAGTCCCTTAAAACTATACCTATTTCTATCTAGACAAAAAATACAGAAATCTCAATATCCTGTCCATAGTTACATGAATTTATAGAAAGAGCATGATGGAAGGTATAAAAAAGCAAGTACTTTATGTGCACATTTGGATTAAAAGTATAATTGTTGCCATATGAGCCATTGATTTCTGTGAATGAAGAAAATTACCATTTCAGCTCAATATATATATATAGTCCAAATTCCAGTATTAATCTTTACAAAGGGTTGTAGTGTTTGTGTACTGAGCTTAGTGGATGTTCATTCTATGATAAATATTCAAATTGTTGTAAGCCTTATCCAACATACACAGAACTATGGCAGCAGCTGCTAAATATTACTTGGCAATACTCATTCTCATAAAGACTCTTTCATATAGGCTGTTCAGACTTCAACTGTCCTATATTCCCTTGCTCAAAAAAAGGGAAAGGAGCTCCATTATAGAGGGCTCAGTTTCCCTTCATGCTATTGCTCTGGAAGCAGGACAGCTGAGGTTGCCTGACCATAAGATCAGTGACAACTGTAGCATAATTGTAAGGTTGGGTATACATTCAGAGAACTGCTAAGGCCATGGAACTGTGAAATGTAGCCTCAGACTAAGAGTATTGTGTCTGCACATCACTAAGGCTCCTGAATTCTCCTGAACTTCATCTGTGGGGCTATCATTAGAAGAAGAAAAAAGGGAGAACTTAAAAAATAGTAGTTGTAAGTACCTATAAAAATACTCTAAACAGAGTGGCCACTTAGCACATGCCTTATTCTGACCACCTCAACATTGGAATATTACATTTATGTAATTCTTGCCATAACTCACACTGCTGGATCGTTAAACATGTACTTCGTTATTGCCAAGCATAATTGTGAGCTGCTGGAAGCATTACTCGTTTGTAAATAAGTATTTCTTCGTAGACGGATAACAGGATTTTCTTCCATCTTCATTTGCATTCACTTATGAGAGAAATTCAAATAATGTATTTTAGAGGGAAGATAGCAAGAGGGCTGCAAGTAGCAAGAATTAAATAACAGAAACACAATTACTAAAGAACTGCTGCAGCATATTCTCCTTATGTGGCAGAAGTTTTACAATATTTACTTTATATGATAGGAGTTATAAGTGGAATTCTGTGTTGTCTGTTCAGCCTATTATGCAGATGGTGCTTGATTAAAATCTATTTTAAACTACAGCGATTACTGCAAGATAGTGTGCATAAAACAGCTCTCCTAGCTCCATTAAAGGCTTTGGTACTATTGCAGTTTATTTTAAATATGCTTATAGACATTTTCCAGGTTCTCAAGGGACATTTAGATATCAACGATGTGCCTTACTTGATGGTTTTAAATCCTACACTAGATATTCTTGTGATCTATTACGTGTGCAACATGGTTAATGTACACTTTTTTAAAGTGAAAGATTATTGCTTTCTTGTGATAAATAAGTTAAATACATCACCATAATTAAGCAATAAGCCATGACAGGAGGTGGATTACCATGAGCTAACTACACCTCCAGGGATTTTGAGGCACAAGTCTATGCCTAGCAGAATATATATGGTTTTTATTTTATTTTCCATCTGTCTCTGCTTTGGTGGTTAGAAGTGGAGTCTATGAAGCTGATAGACTGATGGGAGCATAAGGTAGGCCATCATCTCAGCCATTTGCAAGGTTATTAGTACTGGAATTCTGGTATTCTTTTTATTTTGTTATTTTCATATAAGACAAACAGAATTTCCCCTGTGAAAACTCTGTTTTTAACCGTGGGTTTTTAAGTCTCTTGATCATTAAGGCTGGAGAATAAGTTTTTAGAGCTGCTCACAGAACAGCTTACCAGAAGGTACTTACACAAGTTTCTGTAGTATATCACCTAGTTTAAGGGTAGTTGAGGTAATGTGGTATCCTAAAGTACAGAGAACTTTAAAATCTCATTGGTTCAAAAATAAAGTGAAAGGAGAAAAATGTTAGCAAATCACATGGGTAGAATTTTAACTATAGAACTAGTTATATCAAAGTCTTCTTGCACATGGAATTTGCACTGGACTTCTGAGAAGTTTGGATTAATGTTCTCAAATTAGAGCCCTCGTTAATTATACTTTAACTGCTGGTTTTGTGTACCCTGTAGAATTAAAAAATAGCAAGAGACAAAAAGCTGGATAACTTAATAAAGGGTAGCACAATTCTGTTTTTCCATTCCAAATGCTGACAATAGGCTGCATGTCTATTAACTTTGTATTAAAGTTGCAACTATTGTACCATAATGCTCAGAAAACTAGCAACTTCACTTTCAAGTTGTGGTCATCACTTTCAAGTTGTGGTCATCACTTTCTTGCTGTTTTTAGTAAGCCACAGAGATCCAGATTGTTCACTGGGTTCTGTTGGACACCACACAGTGAGGCATATAGGAGAATAAAAAAGTTATTTTTCTCAAAATGAGGATTTCCAGCCATTTTCCTCATGCAGTTCCAATGATTTGAACACCTGTATCCTCCTGTGCCACTTGATACACATTATTAAGAAATAATAATAGAAGGAAGTGAAAGAAGTCATGCTAGTAGATCCTTAGCCTAGAGCATACCATTTATGCTCTTGATCTTCTCTTCTCTTAAAAATGCTTATGATGCACAGTGCTTTGGTCATGCCGACAAAAGAAAAAAGCCTTTGAACCCACTAGTAAGATCACAGACCATTTCTACAGTTACAGTAAATTAAGTGATCAAATCAAGAAAAGCTGCTTTGCCACGGAGCTCCAATGTGTTTGAGAATCACGTTATTGTCCCTTTATGTGCTTGTAAGTCACAGAATCCTAGAATCATTTAGGTTGGAAAAGACCTTCAAGATATCTAATTTTTAACCTAATTGTTAGTCTAACTGTCAACCTCACACTTCCAAGCTCCCCACTAAACCACGGGCCCAGGAACCACATCTACACATCTTTTAAATGCTTCCAGGGAGAGTGACTCCACCACTTCCCTGGGCAGCCTGTTCCAATGCTTGACAATCTTTTTGGTGAAGAATTTTTTCCTAATATCTAATCTAAACTACCCCAGGAGCAACTTGAGGCCATTTCTTCTCATTCTATGACTTGTATCTCGGGTCAAGAGACCAACACTCACCTTTTTCAAGCAGTTGTAGAGAGTGATAAGGTCTCTCCTGAGCTTTCTTTTCTCCAGGCTAAGCAACCCCTGTTTCCTCAGCTGCCCCTCACAAGACTTGAGCTCCAGACCCTTTATCAGCTTCATTAGGAAAATAGGGTGCTTTGGTGTTTGCACAAACGCTCATGTGCAGGGCTTTTTTCAGGTGGTACATAAATAAGGCACATAAGCTTTCCTCCATACACCACTCCTCTTTCACTCCTTTCCTCACACCATTTGCTTTTACATGAGCAGATATAAAAACTACTGAGCTAAATCCAGATAAGTCAAAACTGATCCTTTAAAGGGCTATAAACTGTCCATACTGGTAAAGGTTTGTTTCTTCAGACTTTAATTAGAAGGTGTGTAGGGGAATGTCTGTAAATTGAATTGCTTGGTTCACAAGCAGATTTTCTTCAAAGTCTCTGGAAGATGTACCACCAGCTGCAGAAGAAATTGATTTGAGCAGTAGTCTGGGGTCATTCTGGGGAAGCACAAGAATAAGCAAAAGGTAGGAATGACAGTGTTCCTGCTGTCTGCAGATGGTTCCTACTCAGGCTACAAAGAAACTAATTTCATTAGAATTTTCTCATTATTTTCTTGTTTTAGCCACTAGCAATAAAACTTAGAAAAGGTGAAAAGATGACCAGACAGAGATTATAGCAATTATATGAAAGAGAAATATAAAGTATTTAAGAGGAAAATAGCATTATCTGAAATACTTATACTGAATTTTATACATGTGACTAATACAGATATTGTCAACATTTCAATTATCAAAGATGACAACAAAAGTCGATTTCTGCATGCAAAATCCAAAGTTTCTGTATCACAGAGGCTGTAACAGTGGTTGGAGTGAATTAAACTGACTTTTTTTTATAGTGCTTTCCTAATTTTATGTTACAGGTCAACGGTGGTGAGAAGAGACCTGCTTCAGATTTAGGAAAGAAACCCAAAACTCCCAAAAAGAAGAAGAAGAAGGATCCAAATGAGCCACAGAAGCCTGTGTCTGCCTATGCATTATTCTTTCGAGACACTCAAGCAGCCATCAAGGGCCAAAACCCCAATGCTACTTTTGGTGAAGTCTCTAAAATTGTAGCTTCAATGTGGGACGGCTTAGGAGAAGAACAAAAACAGGTACAATATGTGCTGTAGCTCAGAGGCTTTGTTTCAGGAAAGTGTTATCAGGGTCATCTGAGCACTGTGGGCAGCTTCTTTTGTTTGGCCAGGATGAAACTTGAATATGTGGCATCTCAGGAATATGATTTAAAGAGACTGAGATAAGGAGAACATAATTTTATTTCATCTGTATGAAACCACTAAAGGAGTTTACCTTGTTTTGAGATGTGACACAAGTTTCAGGATTATATTTAGGAATGTTTTATGCTGAAATCCGTGGGCCTAGGATTTTACAATGTCATTGCCCTGTACGTGAAACTGCTATGTGAGAGGACCTTGCTGCCGAAGCTTAGATCTGTGCAGTGGGAGCTGATATATATCTGAGCTCCCACTTAGAGATGTTTCCCTTCCCTATGATCCCATGATGCCAGAAGTGAAGTAGGGCTCACATTTACTCCCAAACCACCTGGCTTTTATGAAAAAGTTAGTTATGTGTTGACACAAGGAGACCTAGGGTGGGTGCTGGCAAAGGGCATCCTCTAGCATATATGTGGGCTGTGGAAATCACTTCCCAAGGTTACTTCCATCTCCCATGGAAGGCCTTGGTTCTGCAATGAGGCCAGCAGAGCTGGACCTGGAACTTTGCAGAAATCCTTCCAAGTCAGTCGAAGCTGTAAAAGTGGAAAACTCTGGAAGCTCATCACATTTAAGTGGTGACAGCTGGCAAATACCATTGATCCTCACTGTAGCATACCATTGCTCTTCTGTTGTTATTGGTTACATTTTTACTAACTGCCAACAGAATGGATTGGATTGATAAAGGAATGGGAACTTTAAGAAAGCAGCAGATATGGAAGGAAAGGATGTGCTGAGTGAGATTATATTGGCTACAGGAGACCTGGATCAGGGTTGATGTTAGCACAGAGAGTGGAAAAGTACTGGGAATGAACTGAATCTCATTCATTCATACAATGTTGTTACAAAATTACAGTTCAAAAAATAAGAATTAACAAAAACTTTTTAATGTTTTAATAATTTTTATGGTATGTAAAATTATTTGGGCTCAGGAAAAAAAAAATAAAAAGAAGAGTTACTTTGCTAATAACTGGGTGGTGTAGGTACATCTCGATCCTTGTTAAAGATACCTAATCAAGATTTGGCATTCACTGACTAACGAAACAAAACAAAACAAAACAAAAAAGCTTTTCTTATCTAGTGTCCACCGAAGAGTAAGGGCAGCATGGAACATTTAGCTAGAGAAAAGGTAACTTTCTGAACACAGGGATCAGAAAAGTCATTTTGACTGGCACATTAGAGTTGTTTTCTTGTGTTGTGTCTTTCTTTTTTAATATGCCCAGCAGAGGTCAACCTAAAAGACTGTAAAATGCTCATTTCCTTCAAGCTTGTCATGTCAGTACTAACAACAAAATATTAAAGCCTTTAGAAGAAATGTGTAAGGAAAGTACATGAAACCCCTAAATTTCCAGCTTTAACTTTGATTTCCCATTCATGGTTGAGAGCAAAATTTTAATAAGTCCTCCTGTAAGAAGAGAAAAAAATTAATTTTCCTTATCTCTGTTGTTTCAAATTTAAGTTGAAACATAGATGAATGATGTGTTATGGAGTCCATATGACACATGCATGTAAAAATAGCTGCAACTGTGTTTTTTAAACCGATTCTTTGAACAGTTTGGGTTAGCACATCTTTGTTGGTTTTTGACTCATTTTGCCTATTCATTATCATCAATTTAGCACATTTTTAAAATTCCAGGCCCAAGCCCTTTCTAATATAACACTGTACAAAAAATAATAAAAGATAGTCCCCATTTAAAAAATATATAATTGGCAATCGTATTTTCTAGAATAAATTTAAACTCATTTTTTATTCCATTAGGGATCTAATAGTACAAAGTAATGGTTACAAGACATCTTAACTGACTAGATAGTCTGTATTTTAAAGGCCTAATTTTTCAGATCCAGAGCATTCGTAACTGCTATGAAACCTATGTCTTTGGTAGGAAAATTGGACTCTAAAAATACAAATGATTAATGTAGCATTTGGTATTTGGCATTGAAGAAGCTTCAGAAATTCAAAAATAGTTAAATAAAGAAACAATAACATCATTAGAGGACTACTTTATTGATGAATTATACTTGCTGAAAAGGATTCAATTATCATAAAGCTTCTGGCTTATGTTTTGGAAGCTAATGCTTATTTTGGAATTTAAATAGAAATATGTTTCCAAATTATGTTTCCTGAATTGGAACTCCTTTTACTATTTAAATAGTAAATATAAATGAATCAGAAAGTAGAACATAATGCAGCTATTGAGAAAGAAGAATAGCCTCATGTTTTCATGCTAAAATGAAATCTTCTTTGTTCCTATGATCTGAGCCATCTTTTTCTGAAATGCATAGAATTCTTCTTGTTTATTCCTCAAGATTGACTACAGAATAAATAAAAGTATCGAAATCCAGTACAATAATGACCTTAGGGCAGTACATGTATGTCCAAGCCTTTGCAACAAAATTTTGATAACCTGGCATATTAGACTGTAGCTTGAAAAGCTTGGTGCAATAACCACATATGTTTTTCAAACTGTGAAGAACTAGAATAGTGTTGCTGGAGAAAATAGGATTTGAATGACAAAAAGGAAGTGGTGTTATGAACTAGCTGATGGTGGGTGCCTTACTGAAGTTAGGGGAGGGTTATGCTTAAAATGGATTGCACTCTGATACTCTTACCATGAGAATAATACAATTTATTAGACTAAAGCAGAAAGCAGTGTACTTCCCTCTTATTTTATCATATGAAGACATTTGAATTTTTGAATCATATGTTCCCATCAATTTCTGTGTGTAAAAGACCCATTTGCAAACAGTGCTGGTGTGTGCCTGTATTTTGTTTGTCCAAATCTATCTACATAGAGTCTGGAAGTTAAGGGGAGTTTAGTGGTCATGGAGGACCTTGTCATGGACTTCTCAAATTCTGGGTAGAGAACAATAATTATACATGATCAGAAGCAGGCACTGTACATTTTTCTTCATTTTTCACTGTAAATGCTTTCTAAAATTGTTCAGATTAATAAATCTGTGAATGGTGGGCAGCTGCAGCAGTAGTATGTTGAGGTACATTCTCCTCAATGCTGTAGCCATAGCACTGGGATTTTTTTATTTTTTTTCAGTGACTTTTCCAGTTCCTCTCTTAGGATCAGAAACAGTTTTCTCCTTAGTACTATACTTCTGTGCATCCCATTTCTATAGCTTATCTATGTACATCTTTGCCCTTTGCACACTTTTTTAGTGCAAAGGGGAGATAAACAGCGCCTAGGAAAGAGGGATCAGCATGCTAAATGGTTGAGTTGCTGGCTTTCAGACAGAACACTGGTTTAAACTGGGTAAAAAGGCTATTTAGGTCATTTTCTGTCCTTAGATGTAAAAGGAAAGTAATTTTAAATCAGTACCAGATGTGCATGTACTAAATGAACCTTAAGTTTCTAATTGGAGTTCTAGTAAAGCTGTAATAGATGTGGCAAATTACAAACAAAATGTTCTTGTTTACATTAGTGTAACTTTAAAACTTCAGCCAAAGACCTTAATAAATGTTCTGTTATTCTAAAAATGGAATTGAATGTCTATTCAGCATTCAACAAAATTAATCTCTGGTGTAACTTCAGTGACTTAACTGGAATTCTAGTAGGAATTAATTTGGCCTCCTATGAACAGCTTAGTGTGCATACTTGTGTGTGTGAGTGTGTATTCCTGTGTGTTTGCTTCAACAAACTGAGCTGGTCCTACAGCTGGGAGAAGGAGGGATTCACCTCGGGCACCCAAAACTTACCAATCAGAAGAAGCAGGTGAAACAACTGTTTGAGTGCTGTGACAGATGCTTTCTTTCAAGCTGCATAATTCATAGACAGTAATATTAGCTGCAACAGTTCAGCTCAATAGCAACACCTCATTATTTTATCCCTCAGTATTTATTCCTATGGTTGACGCCTCATGAAATTACTGTTAATGTGTTTATATAAGGGCAGATCTGACACAAGTGGGAAGAATTTAATTTCCCACTCATTCTTTCCTGCTGATGTGTCCTCTTCCCCTGGTAGAAGTGGCAAGTGTAAATAGTTAATTTGCTTCAATTATGAGCCTGTCCTGCTAAATTAGAAGCAGCAGGGATATGAAGAGCCAGAATTATACATATGAGGCAGCTGACAAATCCTCCAAGCTCACAAAATCAAATCATTTACTCCTCATCGGTGCTCAAAGACCCACTAGATAAAAGCTGCAGTTTATTCTTTAACATCTGATGGAACTTGGATTGTATGTTACCAATACGTATGTAAAACTAAGTCCCTGTGCATTAATGTCAATGTTTATGATGCTGTTACCATTTTCACTATAACCAACAAGCTTTCAGAGGTTTTAATTTTGTCTCTAAAAGTAACACAGACTGATTTGGCATGAAAAATAACAAAGCATGTTTTAAAAGTTTCTCTTTTGACCACAGGGATGTTTCAGACATAGCAGCACATTATCCACTGCTGGGATGGACGAGGTAGATCAGGCGAGGGTAAACAATTACAAGTAATGTTGGCCAACATTTCATGTCTCCACAGCTTCTCTCATGATGTGAGATACCACAAGTCAGATCAAAGTGGGTCCAAGATCAGTGTTTCAAGAGGTCTTGACTCTGCCTGTCATCTGGGAACACCCGGCCTAGGTTGTCCCTCGCAGGGTGGGATGGCATCCCATCCCTTGACATGACAAATGAGATCATCCATCCCATGGCTGGAAGAGCCATCATGTGCCCCATTGCACTGCCATGCCTGTGGGGTGCCCAGTGTCAGGATGCCAGACAGTTCAGGGGACTGGCTGCTGAAACAGCTTCAGATGATGCACAGACCACGAGGTCAAAGTAGTCAGAAGCATATTTAAAAAATTTTCAATTTCTTCCCTTATACATGCTGATAGACTCACACAGACTTTTGTTTATCTATCTCTTATTCTCCCTTTGAAAACCTTTACTTGCTCTGTGCTAATGAAGCAATCTCCAAGGAATAACTAACACACTTGTAAGAGGATGAGAATGTACCTCCAGTTTAGTAGATAAACAACCACATAAGGTTTAGCTTTGTTTTATTTTTGTAAATGAGAATAGGAAGAGAAGGCACATCTGTGTGTGCACACTGCCAAAGTGAATTATAAGCAAAATGGATTCTGGAATAGGCACAACAGACAGCAACCTTGCATCTCTGCTCCCAGCTACCTGCAACAGCAATGTTGCTTTAACCAGTGTTAAATCTAGGCGTGTTTGGGAGATACAATGTTTTTCTTCGCAGATGTCTACATTGAAGTTGCATCTCTATCCTTTGAAGGTCTAGACTGGGGTGTCAAGATTTCAAAACAACTAATCCTTATCCTGGTGTATCCTTCTCCCTTCCTCTGAAAGCATCTGGGCTAAATGAGCTGGAGCACATATGGGCCAAAAATAGGCACATACTAAGCTCAGATACAACTCATGTCTATGTATATATACATAAATTTATATCTTCAGGTTTTTCTACAGCCCTGGCTTCTACATGGGCAGTCCTTGAAGCCCTTAACTTCCATTGTCTTCGGAGGGGAGAAGTATCAGCCCTCTGGGAGCACTGAAGTCACAGGGAACATCAGATACCCCTGCTCAGGGTGGATTTCTAACATCCTTTTGTAGCACACAACTAACATGGCTCCTAGAGATTTATTGCACAAGACCCCTGAGTTATGAAATATTGACTTTAACTCCACCTTCTTATTATACTTGGAAGCAGCTGGGCCAAAAGGACCCTGTGTTTCAAATACTGCTGTAGCAATGTGCCTAAATAATAGCCTTAATTTTCAACTTATTCTTCTTCCCCAGCTTTTAGCCATGCATTTGACTTCAATAGGAACATGCATACAAAACTGGATTTAGGCCCAATTACTATGCCTCCATTCAGGGTCACATCCTTTTTTTTTTAAAGAATATCAGCAGGTGAAAATAATGGCCAGATAAATCATACATTTAATGTCACTTGTTTTGTACTCAACTTTCCTCTGATGTGCTTTTCATAAAGTGTACAGTCCTGCTCCTGTAAGGTGAAAGCATCAAGACTTTAAGATCAAATTTAGGCCTGGCACAAATGGCTGCAATTTCTGGTGTTCTCCAAGAGTTTCATTGTTTGTGCTAGAGCTGGATTTAGCCTGTGATCTTTCCCCCACATGCCAGAAAGACAGATCTCTTTCCCCTAAACCTCTAATATGTCATCAGTGTCTTTTCCATGCTCTACAGTCAAAGAGACTACTGAGCCATATAGCTAGCCCTGGGCCTCTATTACTGTATGTACTTAGATTAAAAATCAAATGGTAACATATTTCAATGTCCATTAAGCATTTCTGAGGATTTTTTTTTCTGACTGCTGTGGGAATATCTTTCTCCATCTTTTAGATGAGTGTGTGCAGCTCTAGGTGCCTTTGCTGCAAAATCAGGAGATTAAAACTAGAGATATATCTCCCACTTGGAAAAAAAAATACAAGTTTTCTCTATGAGCCGACATATTTAGGGGCAGGAATGACAATCTGAATGTGGAATTTAATTCTGGATTGGAGCCTACTGTATTTTATCAGATGACATTCCTTTAACTGTAGTCCGTGAAAATGACACTCCCATGGGATATAACACTGCAGAGACCAAGAACACAAAATCAGTTTTGTTGCTTTTTGATTTACTATTTCTGCATATACTGTTTTGTGGGGTTTCTGGAACACTTCCACCAAAACAAATGTGAGGTCTTTTACATAATTTTAAAAAGACAAATAAAACTCGCTTGCAAGTCTCAGTTCTAAGGAGATATCCACAAGATAAACATAAAACTTCCCTTTGTTTGTCATCCTCCTACCATCTATTTAGGCGAAGCCAGGGCACTAGCATGGTTCTTTCTAATTTGCTTTGGCAGCTAGGAGACACAGTGCTTTTGCAGACTTCCAGGAAGAGTAAATTCTGAAAGTCTCTTTATCTCCAAAAATTTCGTTTAGTTCACTGCCTCTAAATCTAGTACCATCTCTAGTATCAAAGGGAACTGTGGTCACAAGCAATAGTTTCCCATTAGCACCTGATAGTCAAAACTGAGGATGTGGCTGCAGACATTTGAATGCCTGGTTTGGGTCTTGTGATGACTGGGGGAAGGGAGATTTGTTCCCTTCAGGCAATAAGGATGCAAGCCACAGTGACAGGGTAGTAATCCCACTGCCTTTTGTGTTGTGATGTGCTGATAATCCTCCACAAGCAAGTTGGGAGGAAGTTCATTGTGAAAAAAATGCCTTGTCAGAGCAAAAACCTGGCTTTACAGGTACATTTCAACTAATATGTGTGTGTATACATATATATATATATATATAAGTAATGAACTTCGTATTATAGAACACATAGAAAAGCACAGGAGACATAAAGCCCACCTCAAGGAATTTATGATCCAAAAAGACAATAACTTAACAGTAGTTAAAATGCATAAAATACATAAGCATGACCAGAATTTGGCAGCATAAAGCAAAAGTGCTTAAGTTCTACTGTAGTTTTAATTTGGTGACTTTAGTATTTGTGAGTCGTTGTCCTATAACTTGTCACCCCTCTATCTCCCAGTGGAATTTTGGTGCATTCAGTTTAGGGATGTGTATCACTGTTAATAAGAAGAGTTCAGTCCTTTCTGTAGACTGCAGAAGCTCTGGTGGCCCACATGTATGGTCAGCCCAGGAAACCTGAGCTAAAGGTTGCCTGGGTGCTGGTACCAGCCTATGAGAGCCCAGGGTATTTATTTTCCCTGATGGCCTAATTAAAATTCTGTAGTCTATAGTCTATAGCCCATAGTCTATAGTCTATATTCATATTTCTATTAATATTAATATTTATATTTGTATTTTTAAATATTATATCTATATTTATATGCACAAAGTAGATTTTTGTGCTCCCTCCTTTTTACATGCTTTTCTGTACAGAGTAAGAACTTGAATTTTGCACCTTGGAAGTGCAATTAAATAAGGACCTGTGTATTATGCTGTCTGCATTTGCTTATGTGAAGCACAGTAGGAAAATAATGCCAGCTAGTTCCATTTATAAACAAATGTATGCAGTCTTGGTGTTTTGGGGTTTCTATAACACGCTACAGAGAAAAAGAATAAATTAAACTGACCTACCCTGCATATACAAAATGATGTCTTTTTCTGCCAACATTCATTTTTCCACAACTGGGACAATATAGAAAATAAAATACTGAGTAAGGACACAAATACACTGCTGAATCAGAATGAGCCTTTGCTGCCTGAGTGACAATCAGTTGACGTTCAATTATCATGTTAATTGAATTAAAGCAAAATGGAAATTACTTAATTCCATAACTATATGTTCCTGTCAAGTTACTTATTTAATGATTGTTGCTTGCTTAACAGAGGACAGGAAAATGACCTTATAGGAGATTTCTAAGATGCTTAAAAAAAAATTAAATATTCCCACTATACAGTATAGATAAGCAACAGAACAGAACCCTGCTTTATGCTATAGGAAAAATGTTAATTGCATTATTGGGTATGATGTGTTTTATAATTTGGCAGTGTCTTAAGCATGAAGCTCAAAAGACCTTCAGCTGTTTTCTAGAGCACACTTGAATGATGACACAAGCCTTTTTCCTTCCAAAAGTGCTGCAAGGATGCAAGTCTTATACTTACAACACTAAACTATTTAAGCCTGAGGGATAAAAAATTCTCACAGCTGCAGAAAAAAAAATTTAGAAGAGTTTGAGAGGAGCAGCTGACTTGTTCATACCTGTTTGAGGTAGTGCTGCAAATGCTGAAGACACTCACCAGTTGCCTTGCCTTCATAAACCTTTAGTACAAGTCTAGTCCAAAGCCTGTGAATTGGTACCACTGCCAGAGCCACATTCATTTGCCTTCAGAGAAAAATATTGACAACAAGACCAGACCTTGTTGCTATTTATGTTACAAGTGTTTACTCCCCAGACAGGCAGAACCTACCCTAATTTTAAGTCTAGGCCATGACCAAAACCAGCGTGAGGATCATCAGCCTGCCTGTATGCTAACCTAAGCCATGGGCACCTTCAGAAGGGCATAAACAGTGAGAGCTCAGCCTGTTGTCCTCAGAGAACACACCAGTGCTTTTCCAGGAGCAAAGTGGGGTGAGCTGATCACCTTCCAGACAAGCCAGCCTGCAGGGGCCATTCTTACCCATGCAAAAATCAAAGCAGGCTGGGGTCATCTAAAAATTTTTCACACCTGTTTTGTTTGCTATGATGACCTCCTGTTAACTCATTAGATTTTATAGTGCCAAGGAAGACATGGTGTTCATGTGATTTTTATTCATTCACCAAAAGATTCAAGAGAAGAGGGCAAGGCAGTGTGTACACTGAAGATGGTGGATGCATAGGTGGGACATAATTAAATAACAATGATGTGATGATGTTTCTATGAAGAAGTGATGTTTTAGATAGAGATTTGCAGCGTTGTTGTTAGCTTCATATTATTGAGTTAACCTTGTGCAATATGACTATTTGTGGGAAAAGTCAAGTCCCAGAGGACTCTTTCAATTATGCTGTGACTGTAAGAGCACAGCAGGAGTGTCTGTTTTTTATATTTGTGTAATGCAAAATAAAACCCAATGTGGAAGCAGTAGATACACGATCTTTTGAAGAACATTATTCTGTGTAAAATTCTTTGTTCGGCTCTGTTTTTTAAGTTGGCTATCAGAGTGATGCAGAGGCATTGCAATATACAAAGCAGTATAACTTAGTCTTTGTTCTGTAGGTCAAGCTGAATTCATTCTAGCAGCTAGGAACAGACTGCTGACTAATTTCTTATTTGTTTTCAGAACAAATAGTAATTCTCCTAATAATCACAAACTATTACAATTTAAGAAGCAAATTGCTAGCTTTTTTTTTTATTTGCAGAACCATAGGAGATCAACAAACTACATATTTATCTTAATCTGGAGAAATTACAAGGGTGCAAAGATACAGTTGCACAGCTAAAACCAATCTTTTTCTCTCTCTGTCTTTATATTTACAATTTTAGAAGTCTAAGACTTCTCTGTTTCCATTATGATCTTTTGCCTCCCTGGGAAGCAAAATCTTTAATCCTTTTAGGCAGCCTCTGAGTTTTGCCAGCCTGTATCTGAGGTTTGTTCTGTGTCTGAAAGCAAAGCATTAGTGAAACAAAAAATTGTTTCACGAGTACATTCTTTATAAAAACGGTGCTGTACTGGATCCTTCCAGCCTGACATTACCACTCTCCCTTTGTAGTCTGCAACTATTGTCCTCTGTGTGTACACTCTGTGCTGCCAGGTCCTCTCCATTACAGGACTGCTGGTTTTACTGAGGCATTGGAAGATCAAAAAAGAACACTTTAAAGTTTCATAAAGTTTATCTTTCTGGGGAGGAGATGCTCATATGTGCTTTTAGCTGTGGAATTCAGAAGAACACCCCAAAATTGTCCTCCTAAATGGCTTTGCCTGTCTTTTAGCTTTGAGTCAATAGCCCAGTTAACCAGGCAGTGAGGAATGGGAGGGGGAAGGTGAACAGCCTTTACTTTCCTCGTGGAGGCTTTCCACAAATGCCCAGGTGGTGCATTTGGCTGGAGAAGTGGACAACAGAGACACAAAGCTGCAGTTTCATTTTGTGCAATATTAGGAATCCCAAATGCCCATCCACATGTGGATTAACCTCTGGTATATGACTTAAAAATCATTAAATATTACAACAATAAAAAAATAAATTTTCTTTCCCTTTATTTTTCTCCCTCACTTTTAAACCTTTAGATGTTTTTCAAACTTTTCCTTTCAGCAAGAAAGATGAGGAGTCAGTCCTGCTTAGTTACATGAAGCCCAGATGCATGCATGACTCCTTAATCTACCCCTTCAGGAAAAAACCCAAAACTTGAAATAGGTAGAAACTCATGACAAAATTTGCAAACAGAAATGTTGAGTTGTTCTTAAATCTGTTACTGACATGGCTAACAGCAAGTCATTAGCTAGGCTCCATGGGTCAGAAGCTGGTTCTCCTCCTGAGAGCTTTCAGCCCTGAATATCTGCACATCCTTTTCTAACATCATGTTACTGTAGTGCTATGAGGTCCTGCCTAACCCTGCAGATAATCTTTGATCTTGAAATCTGGGCAAAATGGAAGTGATTCTCCAAGGTCTTTAATCTATTATGAGATTGTGCACATGCCACATTTAAAATAATTTGGTGAGTTGAGAGAAATGTACAGAAATAGATCCATGCTTCTGAGAAGTTAATTAGACCGATATGGGATCAAGACTGGAATAATGACTAACATTTATTATCCTTAGCAGCTCCATGGGCTTCTTTGACTGCCCCCAACAGTTCATCCAGGGAAGAGAGGAATTCTCCTGGCTAATCTGTGGTGCTGTCATCTCCTCCTTCATTTAGCTCAAATGTCTTTCTACAAATTCTCTCTTTCCCAGAGAGTTTTAAATGGTCTCACAAGTGGAAGCCAGTGGAGAGAGTCACACCTACCTTCCCCCATCCCCAAAGGTCCCATTTGAAAGTTCGCCCCACACTTCACTTTGAGCAATTAAACCTGAGGTGCTATGAGGGATATTGTTTTTCCAGTACTGCTGGTTAGTGAAATGCTGTTTCACAGTTGGAACAATATTTTCTTTAAAATATTTGATGTTTATTATTTCACTCTTTAAGCAATATGAGGAGGAAAGGCTGTTTACTTAGAAAGACATTATGAAAATGCATGAGACACATCGGTGATATATAAAAACAAAAGCAGATTCATTTACTAATGTGCCACTCTTTGTTTCTAGGTATACAAAAAGAAAACTGAAGCTGCCAAGAAGGAGTATCTGAAGCAGTTAGCTGCCTACAGAGCAAGCCTTGTATCCAAGGTAACACATAATATATATACATGCACACATATATATAGTGACATATTGCAAACCATTTTCAGCTGAGCACCGCAGTATTTAGTGCAAATAGCCTTGTTTATTATCATCTTAAACTTGTGTTTAAGTTGCAAATGCTCAGTAAGCGCAGTCATCTGTCCACTTAAAGACATACTTTCCCTCCTGGTCATCAAGACAGCACTTCAGTTTGGGAGTAACATGCAAGTTCAACAGGGGAGGAAGTAATGGTAAACAGACGTCCACATAACAAACATGCCAGGCAGCCACTGTGCTACCTGTAAGGTATAAAAATATATCACGCACAAAATGCCTGGGTTTGGTTTTGTGGGGCTTTCTTAGTACTGTTTTTTACCTTGCAATCACAAAACAGAAGTAGTCAAGCTCAGATGTTATTGCAGATTTTCATAAGAAATGTGAATTTCCATTTTACGTCCAGCAAGCCATTGTAAGCAGAGCATAGGTCACCACTAAGACAATGGTGGAATGTTCTTTACTGGAGCACACCAAATATCCAGCCAGCAGCAATTTTCTAAATAGATTTATTCAAACATTCTCAGTGCCCATAATTTTGCAGTAGACTCTTTAGAATTTGTAATAGACTTTTAAATATGCAGAAGACTGTGAAATTACTGTACTGTGTCAATGTGATAAAAACATTGAGCAACTTCAGAATCATGCCAGTTAGAACCACTTGTTTTGGGTCTATCAAAACAAATTTAGATATATTTTGTTCTTACATAAATAAAATCAATTTTACAGGTAAAGAGCACAGTGTGAATGACTGGCATATAGGAATTGAGAAGAACTTTTTGGTTAGTTTCAAAATATTTTTGGGGCCCTGCACACAATACTACTCTGTATAGTATATTAATTTTTCAGGGAGTTTGCTATATGATTAGCCATGCAAGGACTTTGCATGCATGTTTCTCCATTATCTCTGTATTTGGTCAGTGTTTGTTCTGAATTTCAAAGTCTGAAATATGGTCATCACCTATTCATTTTTGGGGGTTGTGTCCTATAACTTTCCTTGTTTTAGCTGCCATTAAAAATACTCCCATATTTAGTTAAAGTAATTTACAGTGTACCTTTCATTTTTGTATTAGGACTGTTTGGTTCCAGAAATAATCATTGCCTTCAGAAAGAGTATCATGTAAACACAAGCAAATCTTTTTTAAATAGCTTGCTTATTGGCAAAAGATAGGTCCAAAAAGCTCAAAATGTTCCAAGTTTTAACTCAGCTTTTCACTTGAGAAGATAACTTGGCTATCATTATTCGGCACTTCATGAACTATTTACATAACACTCTATGTGGGTTAATTTTGAAATGCACAATATAAAAAATTAAATTTTTTTTAAGATAAAAAATATATTATGGCATTTTCTGAGGGTTTTTTTTTTTAGAAAAAAAAATTTGGAAGACTGTTGATCAGTTCGGTGCATTAATCCATTTGTGCAAATATTCAAATTTGTTGTTAGCCAGAAAAGCACTGAAGCATTGTCTTAACTTTTAAGCAATTATTTAAATTCTGCCCATAATGTAATGTTTTCCTCTAGTGTGGAAAGTATAAAAATATAAACTTCATGAAGCTGAGTACTGATTGCTTATTCCCATGAACACACTCAATGAATCTAACAGAGCTGGCATGTAACTAAAGCAAATCCATTTTGGAATAAGGATGTAAAATAACCATTTGTAATATAATATCAGTATATTCTACATTATCATTATCAAATATTTATATGGCACCAGAAAAGTTGTTTTAGTTGTCTTTAGACAAGCCTGTAAGCATGAGAAAATATATATAATACATAATTAAGATTATTTGGAGTCAATGTGGTATTTTAGGTTCATGTTGTTACATTACCATCCATAAAAACTACTTTTTGACAGTATTATTAAAATTCCAAGACCTCATTATCAAAACTTTAGACATGCCAAAAGTAACACACTTTTTCCAAAAAATCCTTATTAATATATTAATGATTTGCTCACATATATATTTTATGATTTGTACCTCACTCTGTGGTACCCCACACATATAATCGGGTGTTCACCCTGAATCCTCCTGAGTTATATTTACTGCGTGTTGTTTAACCTTGCTGCTTTATAGAATTTTCTATGCTGCTCATCCCAACAGTGCTTTGGTGTAAAGAAATTCTCACTAATGCTTGGGAGAAGGAAGTTTATATTGTCCATATTTTCAAACGCAATCAAATAATTGTGAAATCGGGTTCTCAATAATTTTGTGCATTCACCTTGGAACATCTGTTTTTCAAAGAATTTGAACAAAATCAAGCCCTTCATGTTCATAGCAGAGCTCCAATGACTGCTCAATTGTGCTTCATATCCCATCACGACATGCTTTTGCTATGTAAATGTTATCCAATTATCAAACATTCTTTCATATCCCCTCCTAGAGGTCTCTGTCTGCAGGAAGAGGCAGGCACAAGTAGGCAAGGGTTCTGCTCAGGTCCCCTCTGTCCAGCACAGCAGGTGCCTCACACCTTCCAGAGCAGCTGCTTTTCCTCTTTCCTGTCTTTTTGACACTGATTCTGCTACCTTTTCTCATTAAGTATTACTGTTTTTTAAACTAGTGAGCATATGAGAGTCTTTGTGTATGTTTCCCTGCATTTATTTGCAAATCTTCTCTTTTCTGAAAAGCAAGGAGTGGACATATGCCATGTTCTACCTCAGTGGTCCAGACTTGGACTTGAATTCATGGCACCCATCTTGGCCATTTGAGATTCCAGAATAGTCAAAGTAGAAGATTACAGAGAAACAGGGTAGAACTCCTGTTGCCAGGACACTTCCTAGCCTCTGCCTGCCAGCAGAATAATAGAACTCAGACACACTGGAGTTCATTCCAAGCTCTGGGGTGGAAGTGGAGCATCAAGTGGAGAGAGTGGCCCTCTCCAAGACACTCATCTCCTTGCCCCTTTACTCTGCTTTTTTTCTCTCCTCCCCTCTCTTGGCTCTCCTCCTTTCCTCCCCCCTCCCCTTCCAGGTCATTGTTTAGAAAGCTGAGCAGTTCAGTTTGGAGCTTGGCACACACATTCACACACAGAGGTCACACACACCCACAGTGTGTATCATATCAGACTGTGTTATTTGGCAAAGTCATAGCTGAAAAGAGTGGACATGTCACCAGCAACTTTGGTAATAGGATTGCCAGCCCATCTCTAGTACACTTTTACATGCTTTCATGATGTCTTTATAAAACATGTAAAGCTACCACCCAGTAAATAAGCTAAATATGTGATTATATAAATATGTCGGTATGCATTAATTACCATTCATATATAAGTATATTTCGTGTATTTTCTCCTTTTTTATACTAGTTGAAATTAATGGGTGTGTTGTTCAGGTTGTTCATGTGTGTAGGAATTGATAGGTAAAGTAAAAACACATAACAAAGCACTATATCTTCTGCTATGCAGATTGCCATATTGCTTATAGTACTGACTAAGCCTTTGCATTGTAAACAAGTGTCTTTATATTTGCCCTTAGTTGCAACTTTTAGTACTATTCAGGTCCAGAAATGCAGTCTCTGGTATCTGGTAATTTGTACAGCATTACATAAAATGCTGTGAATTGCAATTTTACTTTTTTTCATAAAACAAGCACTTTTTCTAGCTTAACCAGCCTTTTTTTCTGGCTGACATTAGAGTTTTTGCTTCATCTTTCAAATATATATATTTAATACAGATATATATTGGTAAATTTTAAATACTTTAATATATTACATATGTTCATCTATGAATATTTATAAAACAATATATACATGTTATGTATTCAACATGCATATTTATGTGCATATAAGTGATACATATATGTGTGTTAATTATAACAGTACAACTGTATCTGTTTCATTAGTACAAAAAAGATTTATCATCCTTGTTTTATTCTTTTTGACTAGATGAATCTTTAATTTTCTCTGTGTAGTGACACAATTTCAAGTTTCATGAAGATATATATTAGAAACTATGGCTGAAGCTAAAACCTCTCAGCAAGGGGAATATTATTCAAATTCAAAATACTCAGGCATATTCAAAACTCTGATGCTGTATCTAAGGCAAGGTGGTGTCCTCATTTGACTTTGAAGTAAATGCATTGGACATTTTTCAGTTTTGTGGACAGTGCAAATCCTTTGGACATGTAAAATTGCTTCTTGAAAGATATGGCAGACTTAGCTTTTCCTAGTCCATCATCTTGCAATTGTGATTCAAAAGAAAACTAAAGGTCATATTTGTAAGGCTAGCATTGCCTTAATGCCATTAACACAGCAATTTGTAACCAGAGAGTTCTGGAGATCCAAAGTATCTGTTACACTGCCTATGCTGTAATAAAAATGATCAGCCTAAGGAATTCAAGTCTCTTAAAAATGCAGTGGACATAGATGAAAACATTTGACCCATTTGTAAAAAAACAATATGGAGACTACGATTAAAAAAAAAAAAAAGAAAAAAGAAAAAAGAAAAAAAAGAAAAAAGGAGAAAAATTCAAAAATAACCAAAAACTAAAATGGTAAAATTTGTATTAGTTTCCAACTTCATATACGTATGTGGTGAGAGCACTTGCTTAACATATGAAAAAGCAAAAAGATATATTAGGTCTCCCTGATAATTCATTTCCCAACTCCTAAATAAATGTGTGTGTGCAGGTGCGCTCTCTTCACAATTTGTTTTCTATAACTGCATAGCTTCATAGTGGCCAAGCTTCAGATGTAGGGGGGCACTATCCTGGTTCACTCCTTCCTGAAATAAGCAGCTGCTGGGGTTTAGGACATTTCTTTTGGGAATAAAATTCCTAATATCTCTTGACAAGAATTAGTGGCTAAAGTGTCTTGTCTTCTGGTCAGTGCTTTAACAAGTTGGCTCTTGCATGCAAGGAGAGCAGCATCCCTCCTGCTGCTGGCAAAGAGGCACCTGCTTCTGAGAACAGCTTCTCCTGCATTGTATCCAGCCTTAGTCCATGCAGGCATTTTTGGAATTTCATAAACCAGTTAGGCTGTTCTCAGTGAAAGCATAAGAGAAATAATGAATAAAAAATACAGTTATGTCTGATGCATGATTTTTTTTTTAGCTATTAAATATTAATATAATATTAATATATGTTAAATATATGGCAATATTTCCCTTAAAGTAATAACAAAACAATCCCAGAATGATGACATACACATACATGCTTTACTTTTTCCCATTGGAATTGCTAGATGGAAAAAACTTTGATGAAAAGCTTCCAAAGCAAGTACTTCATTCTTCTACAATACCTCATTCTTTCATTATTTCGGGAGTTATTATGATGTAGTCAGAAATTTTCAAAGAATTTTAAATTAAATCCTTTATGTGCAAATATGTGATGTATCAGAGTATATGCTAAGTAAACATGTATTTATAAAAGAATTGTCTTATCTCATCATAACACAAGCCCAAAATTTTTTTTTTGTCTAGCAGGAAAACCAATGATCTACTGCAGCTGAAAATAAAGTGCATGTATTTAAGCTAATGCCATGAATTTGATTTGAGGCTAAATCATGTAATGCTTTATATTTAGCAAAAACTGAGAGATGCTCTCACATAATTTCTGCCAAAAAGTGGCAGAAAAGTCTTGATCTGATAGAAGCCAGATTTTGATTTGAAAAGGAACTCTGTGTGTTTTTGAAGTGAGTTAATAAAACTAGATTTCACTATTAGCCTAGTGCTTCCATTTGGGGAATTAAAACACTTGTATCAAATTAAAGTTGCATATCCTTTATCACATGTACCCAGGTTACATTCATAAAACATCCATTTTTACTTACATATCCTAAATGAATCCATGACAATCCCCTGCAGATGATGACAAAATGTATATTTAGATTTGAAGATGTTCTTCTGAGCCACCTTGACTAATTATAGATGACAACCCATGGCTTACTCCTTTGTTTCTGAAACATCAAGAATGTGTCAAAAAGCTTTCTGAACTCTCTGGGGTCCCAGATGTTGTTATTGCAATAGGTGACTGGAATTAACAAAATAGGAAACGTCATTTGCTAAGAGCCTCTTGTGACTTAGGTAGGAAGGCAGCTGCACTGCAAATATGCATATGAGCTCTCTGCTGGAGTGGATAGAGTTAAACCAGAGGGATCTCTATAGGAGTTAAAGAGCTAAGCAGAAAGAGAAAGCAGTGCAGGAGAGAAGTCATTCTCTCATAAACATCAGGGGTATTAATAAAATGGCTGAGCCCATGTAGGCTAGAAAAAGGGATTCTTCTCAAGGACAGGCTTGGGGTTGGAAGTGACCTAAAATGTCAAAAATGTTACAAACAGATAGGATTATGTGAACACAGAAAAGCTGAGAGAGGGAATAAACAATTCAAGATGCTCCTTCCACCAAAGAGACAGCAAAGACAGCAGATGCAAACTTAAGCTTAGGTAAGCTTTGTAGGAGCTGCATAAATATGCAGCCAATTTCCTTCTATCTGCCTCTTTAATGTCACAGTACTGAAGATAACTCATTTTTAAGCTGAGTCAGGCCTGCCTAAGTTTGATCACAGCCTGTACAGCTTGGACCATTCTGGTACCATCTGACATAATCACTGCTGCTTCCTGAATGTAACCTTCATTCTGGTCAGAGTCCGAAAATTGTTGAATTCCTCAGTATGGCTCAAGGACAGATACCAGTCACTAGGTGTGAGCATGGCACTGTCATGAAAAGGGACAGTGTGGCAACTACATAGGTTTATTATACATATTCATGTAAAACCTGAATTAGGTTTAGCTCTTTTCCAGGCTTTGAAATACTCACATAATACATGTTCCAGTCTGTGGAGAGAGGATGCCAGACCTCCATTTCTCATTTAAAGAGAAACACCTGGTTTTCATTTAAAATAGAACTGTGTTATACCATTATGGCTTTGTTAAAAAAATATAAAAATTCTGAATTTGGAATATATTGTGTTTGCTCACAAGTAAAGCTGCTTGCACAGTTTGTTGTTTGCATATTGGCCATAAGGCTCGCTTTGCCCTTGAGGAGGTCTCTCAGCATATATTTAAAGGACACATAAGCGTCCTGTAGTACCAAGAACATTTACTGAATGCTCTGAATGTATTTACTGAATATTTTACTACAAAGGAGAGCTTAATTGGTGTTATTAATAAAGAAGCATTTTGATAATATCTCGTCTGTAAACAAGTGAAATTATATTGCTCCAACTGAAAGGCTTTGATCATTAATTTTCTGAAATCAATAGAACAAGACAAAACCCCTTTTTTCTCTGTAAATAGAACACCTCTGATTTCTCTGAGGCAACACTGACTTTTTAGTTTTACATTGCAAGAAGCAATATTAATTGAGCACTGCTTACTAGAGTGAAATTATTGTAAAAATCTATTTAATTCCCACACACTATTCTATAGTAAATAAGAATTCTGAATATGAAATGTATAAAATATGTAAGGTAAAGATGTCCATACACATCGTGTGTGATTACAGCTATGTAGTCCTACTTGCTGGCAACATTTCTAACAAAAACTGCATTAACACGTTAACAATGGAAATAAGTATAGACACTTGTACATTCTAGGTATACTTCTTATGGGTCCAAAGTCAAAAGCAGTGATCATCAACTGGGAATGATTCTCAGCCTCTGTTAGCCAGATCCTGCCTAGATTTTCTGAAATATGAAATGGACATCTAGACATTAATACTTAAGTAATACTATTGTTGGGCCGTGATATAAATTCTGTTTGAATTAATAATAGATTTTCCTATAAATTCAGTAGTCTAATGATCAGGCCCTTTGAGTACTGCCTTGTTTTTGAGTACATGCCCTTGATTTACTTTCAACCATATAGATGTTTATGTTCCAACAGAAATGGGATTAGAATCTCCAACAGTAGTCAGAAGGCAGACACAATTTAGAAAGAGAATCAATATCCATGTATATGGTTCAAGAGCTGTTTGGTTACACAGATACATGGACGAGTTTAAAGTGGGAGCTTCCAAAGTGTTTCAAAGTTTTCAAATTACATCCCAAAGGGAGCTGTGGAGATGTCAAAATGTCATCATCTAGGCTGTTTTTTTTTAAGACTGCTAAATTGAGCAGGAGTTTTCTATAACATAGCTAAATTGAGCATTATTTAACAAAAATAATTTCTCAACCACAGGACTGAGTCAGATGGGATGAGGGAAATGTCACTTTCTTCTAAAGAAGAGACACACTCCCTGTAACTGAATGCAGTGTGATAAGAATGACCATTAGTCCCAGGGTGGTTCCCTTCAGAAAAAAACAGCACAAATAAGTGAGCAATGCTTAACCTCTTATTCCTAATTTAATTCTTTAATTTGTCAGTAACATATGAGGAGTTTTGGCACATAGTAGGGGAATAGAGGTGCATGGGAAAGCTCTCTTTGCACTAAAATTGGAAGTAAAGTCATGAGTTTGGTGAAAATCATGGGAAAGAACTTGATTCAGCACTTTCCAAACTTTGTACAAAATTATTAACCCTGAACACTTTCTCTTAAGAACACCACTCATCTGTATCATCACACATTTTCTTAAAAATATTATGCAAATAAAATAATTTTGTGGACCAAGGTCATGCACCACCAGTAATTTTAGTTAATATAATTATACTTGTATCATCAGAATTACAGTAGTACTTACTTTTTTCCTTCCCTTTTCCTATTTCTCTTCTACTTTCATTATCTTTCTGTAGGGATTTCAAAATGTTCTTTCGTTTTTTTCTTCGTGTTTCAGTAAAACAACAGATTCTTTGGGAGGAGGGGGTGGGAATTGGATTTGTGTTGTGCCCAAAAGGCAGTCATACTTTCTCTGTACCATTCCATTTCCTTGGCCTACCTACCTACCTTGTCTTCACCTTCTGATTTTTTTAAAATTTAATTTAGACAAAAGTATTAGGTGATGATGCTAGAAGGAGACAGGTCCATAGGAAATCCTTCTAGACAGTGAAGAACGTGAAGATTTACAGTAAGACTTCAACTTGTCCGCCAGAACAAGTATAAGCCACTCAAAGAGCATAAAGGACTGTTAGGAAAAACTAATTTGTCACTCTAGTGTATGTTCACTAATGTATGTGTAAAATACCACCACCTACCATTAACTAAATATAATATTCTGTCACCCTCTAGTGGTGGGTCTACACCACCATTCTTCAGCTAGTAGTGGTGGAAGGTGCTCTCACTATATGTCTAGTAGAAGAATTTATAGCATTTAGGAGTTACTAAGCTTCAGTGTTTGGTGGCCTGTGTGTATGGATTTGTAATTTTGATCTCTACTGCATATATCTGAATTTTATCCTAGATCTTCGTCCTATAAATTAATGATGTAAATTGTCTGTGTTGGTTTGGGGCGGATTAAGTAGAGGTTTGGGAGAGGTTTTTAAATTATTTGTGTGCTCTTCTCCTTGGATAAGTCAAGAGAAAATTGGCTGAAATCAAACCTGCAAAGTAGGGAACATAACTGTGAATTTGAAACCCATATTGGACAGTCAAATCCATTCTCTCTTAATTTCCATTTTTACTCATAATAAAAGTCCTTGTCTAAAACTGTCTGATGCTGCACTGCACCAGTGCAATGCCCATTTTAGTCTGTGAAAGCAGCAGTTGGACCCAAAATCATAGTGTGACCTATGTTTCATACATGCTTCTTGGTTTATTTCACAGCAAAGTGACATCACAAAGCCAAAATTCTTGATATTTCAAATTTTGTTAGCTTCAAATACTTACAAAATCTGTGTTTCTGATCCAGCAGCAGAAAAAAGCTGAAAGTACAGTATGCTGGAGAGTGGCATTTAATGGGTTCATTTATCAAGTTTCCACTAACTGATAATATTGATATGTTTTACACTGATATTGGACAATTTGGTTTCAGATCATGTAAGACTTCAAGCATCCTAAGTTACAGCAAAATACTTGGTCTTAAACTGAAGTGTTGTGCTCTTTACTGGATCAAGAGGTAGTGAAACATACAAAAAGCTGATTCATAGTTTGAGACAACTGAAACTGTCCCTTTGGATCACTTTGTAGAGCTTTCCTCAGAGATGTAGCAAGTGTTATTCATCTCTGACCAGAGACTGTGCAATTCCTCTTAACATGATTCAGCATTTAAAATATCAAATTATACTACCTTTATGTCTGTAATTTTATCCGTTTGGGCCATGCATCCATCATTTATGTGTGAATTCAGAATTGTCCAGTAATTAGATTGGTTCCCTGTATCTTTGTTAAAGGGGTGTATGGCAGCATCTTTGTAGTTACAAATGAAACAGAATTGTGTATCAGTATGTCAAAGGCTTTTTGCAGCACTCACCTCACCAGGAGGATTAGTTTAGCCAATCTGCCCTTAGACACTTCAGGAGCAATTATCCCTGCTTGCACCACACAGAGCCTGCCAGCTACATCATGGAAAGACAAGCTGTTTCCATGAAGGGACTATGCTCCAAGTAAAACTTCCAGGTCTCTCAAGAAAGAAAACAGCCTGCACCTCCTCTAATGTGTAATAAGCATGGGACACCCAAGAGGAGTCTCCTGACCATGCTGCTAATTAGAAAACCTTCTGAATTGCTGAAATTTCAGCAAACCTGTCAGTCGTTGCTTCTACACTCACTAGAGTGTTCTAAAAATACAACTGGGAAGAGGGGGGGAAAATTCTTCCCATGTTTTCATGAACATTAATTCAGTGTTTAAAAAATAATAGCCAAATAATAGCAGATATTTCAGCTGCTTTCAGGCTTTTATGTCTGCATCTGAATCCTGCAGACATGCACATAATACATATTGCACACTTGTACACACACATGAGAGCAGAGCTAGGCAGATCCACAGAGACAGAGATTTGCATTAATCTTTTCATATTCATTTAATTTTCCTTCATTTACTGGAGAAAACAAAGGGGTTTTTGCTAATGGGACTGCAGTTACACATAAGGAAAAGGAAGTTATCATTCTCATCTTTATCATCACATATAATGAAGCAATTTCAGTCACGCTCATGTCAACGGTTTGTTGGTGAAGGTGCATCCTTCAGAAAGAATACAAATAGACTTCACCGACCCTGGAGTGCTGAGAGTAACATGAAACTTACTCTGACTTGTAATCTGAGCAAACATGACACGGAGATCACAGAATAAGGGTGTGTATTCGTCTTTCAGCCTTGTTTTGACAAAGCGACTTTCTCCAGAGGGACATTTCTGCCATTTTTTTCCAGCATGTTTCACTTTTCACTGAGTATTAATCCCAGTATGACTTAACTTCAAATTATGATTCCCACCTATAAGCATATGTGAGTTAATTCTTTTTTTTTAATCATTTATTTGAGCACACAGTTAGCACTCTGGATATCTAAGAAAATAAATATATGAAAAACAATTGAGCAAATTGAGTTTAATCAAATGTAGCAAGTAATAAATATTAGAACAAAAAATATTATTAAAATTCTTATTCATTAATGGAAACCTTTTATTATTAGTAACTCTAAGAAATCGGGCCAGACCATAATATTTCTGAAAACTGCAGTTTCTCAAATTCTATGCAGTATTCTTCTAGCTTTAGACTAAAGATAACTTCCCTGTATCTAATGCAGACTAACATTTATATAGCCATAAGTTTTAAACAGAATTTTCAGAGCCTTATGAATTAGATTAATAAAGTATGTTTTGCTAAAAGAGTATTCCTATTTCTCCTACTGTGTGGCCTATGTAATATATTTGATGGCATGGATAGCATTCCAACAGAAAATATTTCAAAATAAAGGCATTGGGCACAGCAACTAGCGTGTTTGTTCCATGCAGCAGACAGCTGAGGATGGGGTTTAGCCTCTTCATCATGTTAACTGATAAATAATTATTAGCAATATCAATATCTATGGTAAAAGACCTTGAAAATATTTTCCATGGTTTGCAGATGGGAAAACAAGACATGTCAAAAATCAGCACAGAGTTTTGCTGTAACTCACCCTCCTAATTCTCCTTTCAACTAGGCCATGAAATCTGAGGACAATAATAGTGGCTGCTTATGTGAAAAAATGTGTCAGGATTGGTTTTCTTGGTTGTGTAAGATATTAGATCAGTGATGGCAGTTCCAAGTTTGGAAAAAGAAAATGCCAGGCTAAACCAGGAAACAAAGGACCTAAATTACTTTTTTATGATGTTGAAGGCAAAAGTGTAAGGTGAAAAGGATTAATTATTTTTATAGAGTAATAACCAAACTCCATTTCAAGGAAAATTTGATGGTCCAGATAATTGTTTGCCTATGGTGTGGCTCTTAAACAGGGACTTAAGGGGTAGAACAGCCGTATTTGGTAGCTTCTAAGTATTTTCTGATTTTTGTTTTCCCCAACAGAGCTACAGCGAACCTGTTGATGTCAAAGCCTCCCCACAACCTCAGATGATGAATTCAAAGCAGTCAGTGTTTCATGGGCCTGCCCAGGCTCACTCTGCACTGTACCTCAGCTCCCACTACCACCAACAACCAGGAATGAATCCTCACATCACTGCCATGCATGCCAATATCCCCAGGAACATAGCGCCCAAGCCCAACAACCAAATGCCAGTGACTGTTTCCATAGCAAACATGGCTGTGTCCCCACCGCCACCTCTTCAGATCAGCCCCCCTCTGCACCAGCATCTCAACATCCAGCAGCACCAGCCCATCCCAATGCAGCAGTCCATGGGAAACCAGCTACCAATGCAGGTCCAGCCTGCTCTACACTCACCTACAATGCAGCAAGTAAGTTGGAGCTTTTCAGTTCTCTGGGGAACTGTGTTATTTTTGGGGAGGGTGTAGCGGGGGGAGTCATCCAGAAGCTGGCATAGTGAGAGAGATTTAGATTGGCTTTAATTTTGCAGGTTCCAAGACCATGGTAGTATGGGCTTAGTCTTTCAAAGGCAAGAGCAAATGAATGAGTCTAACTAGATGATGGAAAACTGCAGTAGAAGTGTTTGTGCCAGCAATAATGTCCATCATTGTCCATAGATCCATCTGCAAATCTTTGACTACCCTGAAACAGTGAAATGCAAAACTTTCAGGAGTCACACTTCACAAACAAAAGGCAGGCATGTCTAGAAAAATACACGATTGCAGCTTATGCTGTTATTCTTGTGCTGACTGTGATGTGGAACTGTCAGAGGAAACAAAGCAGCCCAGGTTGTGTTGAACATGCTAGATTAAGAGAACACGAGTGTGTTACATTATGCCACATTCTTAACTTCATTTTCCTTCTTTTTACTGGAAATAAATGGGCTGTGTCCATCATCCCAACATGGTGGGTTTTTGTTTGTTTTTTTTTCTGACTCTGAATGTTTTAGATAGTTGATTCTCAATATATTTCCTAAGAGTTCTGAGTTAATGCAGACCATCCATGGTATTGTGCCTTCCAGGCTTACAGAGGAATATAAAGAGAACATATAAACTGTTGATTTCATGACAGAAAATTTCTTTTGGTATTGTATGAAATCTGACTATCAATAATAATATCTTACTTTGCAAAGTGGAATTAAAATGAAAAATTAGTGAATGGAATTGCAAGAATCTACAAAATTTTTCTACACAAAACTTGTCAGTCCTGGCTGATAATACATAGTCATGAACTTGCTTCATGTTTTAAATTTCTCCTTTAAATTCACCTTTGCTAACAAGGCATTTGCATCTACTTTCCAAGCCAGAAATGTTTCATCTCAAGATTGATCTTTACAGTTGGGAATACTTGAACACAAACCATAGCTTCTTGCTGGGAGAACAATTTAACAGGGAAAGAAATTTTCCAAAGAAGAAAAAAACCCCAAAAGAGTTGAAAACAAACTAGACTGATAAACTTATTTGTTCAGAAGATAAATCAAGGAATGCTCAGGATGATTTGGATTTATTCAGAGACTTTGATCTTAGTCTCAGGAGTGATTTGGAATAATCAGGAAGGAAAACTTGTAAAATATTCACATCTTTTTCCTAGTCCAGTTAATTTTTCACTATCAGAGAAAACAGACTCAACAGACTTATGACCACACATATGTGGAGTCATGTACTCATGGAGGTTTTCCTGCAGTTAGTGTGATTATTACAGGGGAGCCGTGCTCAAGTCTCAGAGAAACTCAGGACTTGACCCCAAGGCTGGGCAGCTGGAATTAACTAGAGGAAGTCCTAGGCAGGTGAGCCAGGAGAGTCTGTCTGGAGATCCTAAGCCTGGAGGAATCCTGGGTGAATCTGAAGGCTCAGAGCAGTGAGAGACAAAGCAATACTCTAGTTCATTTACCAAACATGAAAAATTATGTCTGTGACAGCAATCTGTTGAGATCCTATAGCTATATTTCAAAGACTTTTTATTGCACAGTGATTCATTCTTCCAAGTTCAGATTGTTTGCCAACTTCGGTGTCACTTATATATTACCTGTCCAATGCAGAACTCCTTATGTCTTTTCCAGAATTTTTAGGCATAATTTACTGAATAGATTTGAAAATCTGTCTCTATTTAGTGAATTAATAGTACAGCTTGTGCTAGCAAAAGGTGTAATGCAGATGTTAGATACTTTCATATTTATACATAAAATATAATTTTTCTATGAATAACACTTAGGCATTGCTCTAAACTCTCTACCAAAGAAAAGGTAATTCAGTATGAATCCGCTAATGTTTTATTTTGCCAAGTTGCAAGCTTGTAGCATAAGGTGTGTGCATCCACGCTTTGGAAGTACGTTCAGTCATCTGTGAGATATGTGGCACGCAGTTGACTTGTTTCTAGCTCAAGAAAAAATACAGGACACTTGGTTGTAGAAAACAGGTCTCTAGAAGTCAGAATGTAGACCTTTATCATGATGAGGTTTTTTAACTAAAGACAATTGCAGTTAAGTAAAAATGCTGTACCTCTGTGTTCCTGTTAAACTCACAAAATTATATGTTAAATGCTTTTTACCAACTCATATTCCTTAGTCAGAAAGGCTGATGCTTTTAATGAAGATACCGTGGTGAGATATTTGTTTCACTCAAGGTGCTTGTTACTTGTTGAAATGCTGCATTGCCAATCTGCATGTGTCTTCATTCACTCTGTAATATCTACAAGCTGATTTATATTTCTTGCACCCTGCTTTTGCTTTCCAGTGATGCAGCTTTTGAGTGTAATGCAGCTGGAAAATCTATGTCATTTCACTTTGGAATATTTGTTTGGGGTTTTTTTTAGCATACAACAGCTTATAGAGCTTGTGAACTGAATTTAAATATAGCAAAATGTATATTACATTTTAGGGCTAGAGGTGTACTAACAACACCATGATTTGCCATGACAGAACACAACAATGGTATTCTGCTCAATTTCTTAGGTATGACCCTTTAGTCAAGAAATGATAGAAAACACAACACCAGGATGTCATACTGTGTTAGAATATATAAGACAGGTTGGTCACCAGGAAGCAAATAACAAAAAGTCAAGAGACTACAACCTGAAAGTAAAGGCCTCTTTCTGACTCAGTTGTCAAAGGACTTTGCTCTCCCTTCTGGTTGAAATAGAGCAAACACTCTGGTGATCACAGAGCTTGTTAAATAGGAAAAGATCTACTGGGAGAAAAATGGAGCAGCTCAGAGCCAACAGCAGTAAGGAGAAAAAGGAGGCACCACACTCTGTCTGACCTGTGGTGAGGAGGGAAGGGGAGGTCTGGATGTGATGTTCAGTCCCAAACAACACTGTGTAGAGCACTCTCCTGCATAAAAAGACAGCCAAGAAGAATGGGAAATATGAATTCTGATAAAGCAGAGCAATAGCTGCCTTTAAGCCAACTTTTTTTCACTTCCTCTTCCCTCAAGTTGTTTTATTTCCTCCATGCTTAGATATGGCCACCATAAGCCTTTCCAAAGACTCATGAAAGCAGCAAGAACAGAAACCAGTTAACATACCACTCCCAAGGGAGTCACTTGCAACAGGAGTCATTTTCCTCTTTGGAAGCCTTAGCACTACTCATGCTAAATTGACTAATACACTACAAGAAAAAAAAGGCAAATTTTGTCATGTCACGCTGCAACATGGAGCTTAATAGGCAAGAGAAGAATAAGTCTGCCAACAGCTTCCTAGCAGTCCTAGCAGTCTTCTACTGCAGGTGTTGGAGTGCTCACCTAGCTGGGCACCTTCATTGTAGACTGTGCTGGAGGCATGTTGGAAGTAGAAATCATCAATTGTGGGCTCTCTTTTTCCTTTTTTTTCCCCCTTTTTTTTCCAACCATCCCTCTTTGAAATAGTTCATGGCTCACTAGTGTGGCACTCAACAGTAGCAGGCTCTGCGAATCCTTGCTCTTAACAGATCCCCTGCTTGAACTCTGGCTCTGTGACATTTGGTCAGTCATTTTCTCCAAGAAAAGGAGGACAGTTTCATATCAAAGGCCATCTTGTAGTATGTCTGAAGGACTGCCAACTCCAAGAAAAAACCACACAGAGATCCAGATTTCAGTCTTGGCAGGCAGGAACACAGTTCTCCAAAAACCATTGTGCGTGAAATTCACAAACTCTTCTATGCAAACTTTGAGGGGGGACTGATAAGAAGTGCTGACCTGGGGAGAGAGTTCTGTTCCTACTGCTTCCAGGACAATGAGCTGATCTTCATCAGCTCTACAGGGAACAGCGTGTCCTTCTCCATATCCAGCACTCCTTGCCTGCACGTGTACGCCTGCCAAATCAAGAGTGACTGCCAGCTGGACAAGGGCAGTCTCCTTTGAGGATACACAAAAACTACAGAACATCAAGAAAATCAGAAGTATTGGTAGCCAAAAATCCCCAGCGACTGCACAGTTTCTGTTATTTTTTAAATCAATTAAATTTGTGGAGTATGCAGCTGATACAATGCATCCAAATTGTTCTGAAATGCAATGTAAAATTTTGATATTAGCATTTTGGTCATAAGCCTAACATTAGTAATTATTTTAAAATTTATTTTAAATAATTTATTTTGAGTTATCTAAATTGTAACTTCTTGGAAGTAGATAATTTTGTCTTTTTTCTCTTCTGCTCCAACAGTTAATGAATAAATTTTTTAAAGGGTCACTACTGTAGACTTTTGGGGTGCTTGTTTACAGTCATAATCCTCTAAACTATTAGAAAAATGACCATTAGTTCTATTATCATACTTAGGTTTAAATTCGATCCTGATTTTTATTTTCTTTAGCTTCTAAGTCTGAAATTCATTATATTTTTCTTAAATATCATTAACAGGAGACATGTTAAAGTTTTACTTTTCAAACTCAAAATCCACTCTGCCATAGTTTTTCTTTTATCCACCACTGACACATAGGTAGACTCACAGTAGATTTGAAGAATGTGATTTTTTCTTTCATTAAATGCTCATATGAGCGTCTTATCATTGTATAATTTTTTAACTGATACAGGGTTGTTTCTCTCCAGTCTATTTCTTAGGTTTGACATGATGTTTAATTTTTACTCAGTTGGCCTTGGTTTATTAACCCTTGTTATTCAAATCAGCACAATTTCTCCAAAGTTCAGGCTGAAACAGCAGCTGAAGCTGCAGCCTGTTTCCACTTGCAATGTCATTCTTTCTCTACTCACACGAACATTTGTGCCTCTTTCTGAACATTCCCCTCTATTCAGCCTGTTCGCTGTGCTCTGTGGTGTGAAGAGTGATGAGACTGAGGATTCACTCCCTCCTTAATACACCCAGATCTTGTTAAGGAACCCTTTTAAGTAGCCCTACTGGAATCATCACCTTCCCTGCTCAAAATCCTTCACCCAAGCATTGCATGGGATGGTGAGTCCCATGTCCACCTCTGTCCCATTTCAGTTCACAAGTAGAGGAAGCAAAACTAGTTTCTTAACGTCTAGTAACCATGGCTGCAAGTACATATGCATTAAAAAAGGACCAGAAGATTAATGTATGTCACTTTTTTTTTTTATAATAATAATAATAACTCGTTTCAGTCTACTTTTAGGTATTTCTTTTCCTTTAGAAAATAAATGTATACAGCAAAATGATTGCATAGCTTGCCAAAAATAATAACCTCATTTTCTCTGGTATATATTTTATATACCAGCAAATTCAGGAACCTGCTGTATTTGTCCAGATTTCTTCTTCTTTTTTGTTAAGCTTTGTCTTCGAATGAGGTCAAGAGAAAAAAAATCATTAATATCTGTCAACTCCCTTTATAACCTTAAGGAAAAATCTTTGTATGATATCACACAGACAGATTTTCAATTTCCTTGTGTAATAAACAGATGCTTTAGGATTTGGATGTAATTTAAAGGTTTAAAATATCACATTGAGATTGATGAATAAATCAGTTGTGAAGACAAAAACATTGATGCCTGTTGAAAATACCTCTCCAGACAGGCAGGAAATGAAATTAGTTCCTAGTAAAGTGTGGAGATGAGGATCACTCTTTAGTTCTGCTGCAGGCTTTTTAGGACTTGCTACAGTGGCACAACGAAACTGCTAGGGCTACAGAAATCTAATTAAAGAGCAAATGTCCCTCCTGACATCGAATTAATCTTTATCAAGTTCCCTATTTTTATTTCAATCTGGGACAAGAAAATGAAATTTAAAATTCTAGGCATGTTGCAAAACAGTTGGTGATTTTCTCTTGAGCATTACAATGCAAAAACATTCAGCATTGTTTAATTAGACCTCGAAGCACTTATTTTCTGAGCACTTTTTATTTCATCATTGTTTGTAAAGGGCTTACATGAGTAATACCCACATATTTACCACAAGTCTGGTACAAGACTGTTTCTCTCTGTTGTACAAATCTATATTTTCAGAGCTTTTCCCGTTGATGAAAAGGCTGAAGTAATTATTGTTTGCATCTTAAACAGTACCATACTTTATCAGTCCTTCATACTGAATTGAGGTTGTTTAAATGACTTTGCTTTAACAAGCATGCTTTCCATCACAGTGCAGGTGTTCTGGTTCTGCTAGCCCTCAATCCCCCACAGGGACCACTGAGACCCTTCTGGGACTGGAGCCTGGCTCAGATACCCCTGCACCACGTTAGCACTTATCACCTGAGTGTGCCCCAAGAAACAGCCCCCAGTCCCAGGCAGCCATAAACTAAATAGACTTGCCAGGTACGAGATGCAAGTGTTGTTATGCCTTATTTTGCAGGTAGAACAATTAAATTTGGCTCTGCAGCCCCAACCTTAACATGAGAGGTACCAATTCAGTCCAAACACATGTGCACACATGCTTTGCTGGAAGACAGCCAAAGCAATTTGGCTGTGGTCACACAGAAAGCCTGAAAAAAATATGAGAATGCATCCGAACCCAGTTTCTGAGTTAAAACACAGGACCGTTCTCTGCCATCTAAGCTATTTATTTATCCTAATTCCAGAAGAAATGGAATGGATGGTGGTCTCTTCCTCAGATTTGGAGGAACTATCTCCTTCCTGAATGAGTGTTGTCCAGAGTTTGTGGATGCTTCTTCTCCCTGGAAGTGTTCAAGGCCAGGTTGGATGGACCTATGAGCAACCTGGTTTAGTGGAAGGTGTCCCTGCCCTCAGCAGGGGGCTGGAACAAGATGATCTTTAAGGCCCCTTCCAACCCAAACCATTCGATGATTTTATGAGTACTTGAGTCTCTGTGCCTGCTCACTTGCATGCTTTGCTACTGTTTACTGTCCCTATATAGTGTTTTTCTTGTATATATGCTAGATCAGGGCATTTGCTACCAAAGGTAAATCTAAGTGCCTTGAGGGTAGGATGTTTTTCTGTGGTTGTTTTCCTCTTACAGCTAAATTAGAAAGGCCTTATGGTTGATGTTTTGTATGGAAATTATGACAATGGTATGCAAACCCAAATTTTCTGCCTTCTAATTACACAAAACTCCAATTAAAATCCTTGGGAAATCTGCTCAGTTACTGCTTCCTTTGGATCTGTTGTAGGCATGGGGGCTGTCTCTGCAGCTTGTTGCATAGGTTCAGAGCTTGGTGAAAAGGCAGCATACAGAGCATGGGGATTACAGTCCCCATGGGTGTAAAACCCACCATGGGAAGGCTTTATTTAATCTCATTAGCAGGGCATTATATAAATAACATGGCAACTAGATGCAGAATTCAACTGTGAACTTGCTCACTACTAAAAGTCTGTTTCTTTGAGTCAACAGGGACAAAGTGAGGTTTCCAAGAGTGTTTAAGGTACTGAAGTGTTACTCAGCGTATTCTCCATATGGAAAAGATTAAGGAATAAAGTTGCAGTTATTTATGGTCTAGACTAAAGCCCATGATCAGGATGAGTGGAGTGAGGTGGCAGTGCACATTAGAGGTGGGGCAAAATACCTGCAGGACCTCAGGGAATAGCCAAGGAGGAGAGATGAGAAGAAGGAAGTAATGTTTCATTTGAAAGAAGGTAATTTCTGTGGATGAAGGGGGCCAAGTGAAAGCTGAGAATATTCATTTTATCTTGACAAAAGGTAGTGTGGCTGCCTTCTTAAACCTGAAGAAAAAAATCTGTCCACAAAATTCCTGTCCTAATGAAGGCTGTGAAAGAAAAGCAATCACACACAATACACTAACACTAACTTACCTAAAAGCTGTGAAAGTTAATTCTATCTATTTTGTATGTAGGCTTTGGCTGGAAGTGAGTTTCCAAACCAGGAATCTTGGTGCAAGTTCCTTTTCTGATTTAGTAGCTATGCATTCAGTTAACTTGATTGGGAATTGTATGCCCTTGCCCCAGGAAGGTGTTTGGTCCGGTTTTTTTCAGCAGACATCGATTGCTTTCATACAACATTCCCATGATTTTACTCAGTGTAGCTTTTCCTACTTTACAGGAACACGATGTACAGGGTGCACTAGCCTTGAAATTTCTATTGTTCTCCTGGGTTTGAAACACAATATTTAAACATCAGAATATATCAAAAGAGCTAAAAATTATTATGACTTTCCATATGACAGAAAATTCAGGGAGCAGGTTAGATGTCTCTTTGTAACTTCCACTTTTTTTTTCTCGTCTCCTTGGTTTCAAAAGCAAGTTATTCTGTGCTACTTTCACTACATTAGTCCAACAACTGTTAAAAAGCTTTGGTTGAATTTCCGTTTAGTTGAGAGAGAAGTGCAAATAAAAGAAGCAGCAGATGGCCCCTTTGTGACTGAATGAAGAAAAAGGGTTTTGAGAACAATACGTGAATAGGTGTAGTCTAATAAAACAGTCAGCCACCTGCTGCCTACATCCTTCAAAAAGATTCTGTTGCATATTCTGGGAATTAGTGACTAGTGTGTATGCTTACATTTAATCTAAATGGAAGCTCTAAGGAGCAAACAGACCTTTTTGTCCCAGTGCTGATTGAGTTGTTCTCTTGGTTTTGAATTGTTTCTGCTCTGTCTCCTTTAGTTCCATCTCTGTGTAACAGTGAACAACGCTTTGGCAGTGTTTCATTTCTCAAACCAAAGAAAGATTTTAAAATTTAGAAAGCACCTACCTAATGCTTTCTAAATGCTTTAGAAAGCATTTTTGCCTATTTTAGGTTTTATAAACAAAATCACACCTGGAAAAGAAGTATTCTCTACCATTTCACAGTACACTCTGCATTTTTACTTTTTATAATGCACCCAACCTGTTACCTTCTTTCCATACTTTGTAATGTACTTGTTTTCTCCTCTAGGGATTTACTCTTCAGCCTGATTATCAGAATATCATCAATCCAACATCAACAGCTGCACAAGTTGTTACCCAAGCAATGGAGTATGTTCGTTCAGGGTGCAGAAATCCTCCAGCACAGACTGTGGACTGGAATAATGACTACTGCAGTAATGGGTAAGCAGCCAGTGAATGCCACCTTGTGTTGAGCAACATTCATGACATAAGTATATGATAGAGAATTTGGGAACAGCATTTTTGCCCGTTTCCCTACAATGTTTCTGAAGTGTATCTGTGACGGCCATATATTTATTCAGCAGTTAATCTGCTGTGGGAGAGCAAGTGCTCAACACATACATTTATTAGACACTGTTGTCACCTTATCACAGCACATACACTTTCTAGGTCTCAAAGAACTTACATTCCATATAAGATCAGAACTGAAATCTTAAGGAGAAGGAGTAAGAAAGAAGTTTTAAGATCACTATGTCTCAATGAGAGGCAGATGACGTGAACTATTTTTTAGTCTGGGTCATGACAATAACTAACTTGGGTCATGAAAAACCACATCAGTGAGAAGCAGGGCTGATACAGGGAAGAGAATGGCATGAAGAACACATGGTTGTAACCAGAAACAAAACACCATACCTGTAGGAGCCCTGTGTCCTCAGCATAAGGTTAGTAACCCCTTTGAACCTTCAACTTCTGGCAGCATGGTTTTGTGGAGCCATGTTACTGTGCCAGGAACTGCCTGGAAACATTTAACACTGAACAGAAGGTATCCTTTGAGTTTTAAATTATAGATGTTGTGCTTTTGAACATGCCCACCAGCCTGACCTCCCCTTGACTTAGCCTGAATCCCCAAGGCAATGGCAGATAAAAGCTCTTGGTTGCTCCCAAAGTGCCAAATCTAACCCAGACAAATGAACAAAAAGCAGAACTAAAGACCAATTTCATCCATTACATTTACTTAAACTGAGAATTTCACTTGCCTTATTGTTTTAATTGCTTCTAGAACTCAAACTAGAACTGAATAAAAATCTTATTCTGGCTACTAGTTGGGAATAACACCTTTGCTACAACCTGCTGACACTAGGCAGACTTTAGTCTGAACAGCAACATCACTCTTTCCTATACCTATCACTGCTGCCCCATGATTTGCCCACTTGCTCAGTAGAACAGTTTTGCTTCTGTGCTCTACCACCATGTCTTAACATGTGCTGCAGGCCCATTCTGTGTAGAGAAGCCCTTGTAAATCCATGTGCACGACCTTAAACTATCTTTGCTAAGCTTCTGCTGTCCCCTTGCAAGTGCTTACCTGAAGCTGCCAGCCCAACACATTTTGGCTATATCTGTACTAGTAGATCAAATATGCCAGGGGCTTAGTAAGTGGCTGACACCCATGTTCATGCAGCAAAGCTCTCCTGGCTCTAAGGAAAGTGGCTGCCAGCCCACTAGTGCAGGTTATCCCAAACCAGTGCTTAAACCCATCTCCCAGTCCTATGCAGTTTTAAAGCCAGATGTCTCCAGGTTGCTATATGTCACTATGATTTTTTCTTATTATTACCATAGCAATGCAGCTGTACTTCAGTGATATGCTTGGAATTAATGACATGCGGTGGGATTGTGGGGCTGATTTTTTTTTTTTTTGAAGAATAGAACAAAAAATTTTTCAAATATTAAAAAAAAAAATCACATTTGTTCTTTTTCTCTTTGAACAGGGGCATGCAGAGGGACAAAGCACTCTACCTTACCTGAAAATCTGAAACACCTCTCCTTTCCTTTCACTGAGGAATGCAGGGAAGTCTTTTCATCATGGATTGCTTTATGCAGTCAAGGCAGTTCTGCATTTTATTAGAAAATACAAGTTGCTAAGCACTTAGGACTATTTGAGCTTGTGGGTCACCCACTCTGGAAAAAATAGTCTTGCTTCTTTCCTTTTCTTTTTTTTTCTCCCCATTTTTTCTCTTTCTTTCTCCTTTCCACCCCTTCCCTGAGATCCTTTAACGGACATTGCTTTTCTTCTTCCCTGAAGGAAACTTGGACCATTCAGATTTTATGTTGGTTTTTGCTGTGAAGTGCTGCGGTAGTAACTGCCTTAGCAACTGTAGATGTCTCGGATAAAAGTCCTGGATTTTCCATTGGTTTTTCATAATGGGTGTTTATATGAAACTACTAAAGACTTTTTAAATGGCTTGATGTAGCAGTCATAGCAAGTTTGTAAATAGCATCTATGTTACACTCTCCTAGAGTATAAAATGTGAATGTTTTTGTAGCTAATTGTAATTGAAACTGGCTCATTCCAGTTTATTGATTTCACAATAAGGGTAAAATTGGCAAACATTCATATTTTTACTTCATTTTTAAACAACTGACTGATAGTCTATATTTTCAAAGTATTTGGAGAAAAAAAGTAAAGTAGTCCCAAATTATATTAATTAAAAATATTGGCTTCATCTCATGAAATAAATACAAAAAAACTTAGGAGAAAAAACTAATGTTGATAAAGAGCAAACACATTTATTTTGTACTGCCTAAAAAATGCTTTTTTTTTAAAGAAAATCACTTTATGTGTACTGGTTAGTAAACGTCATTTAAGTCCTTTATGTATAAAACTGCCAAATGCTTACCTGATATTTTATTAGATGCAGAAACAGATTGGAGACAGCTAAATTATAACCTCTACATATGGCTATGTATTATTGTTTCTTCATACTGTGTCTGTATTTAATCTTTTTTATGGAACCTGTTGCGCCTATTTATGAAATAATAAATATAGGTGTTTGTAAGTAAATTTGTTAGCATTTTAAAGAGGTTTCTTTGACGCTTTAACTTTTGCTGGCACAAATTGTTCACAATTGATGTGAATACTTTATTTAGTTTTTACAGTGACAAATATAACAACAAACCTGCTTTAATGGCAGAAAATGAAGGTAACCAAGAACTATTTCTCTATTTCTTTGGTTGTTATGGAAAAGAAAAAAAAAGGTATTTTAAGTAATTCCCTTTTTAAAGCATTGTAGCAGGAAGTTGCCCAAAACTAAGACTTGAACCAACAAAACTAACTGAATAAAACTGCATAACGCTGCTTCTTGAAACTTCACCATGTTTTGTTAATTTGTCAAGTGGAATAAACATATTACCAAAAGAAATATTACCAAATATGCTTCAGCCATTTTATTATATATGCAAAAGTCCTACAGAATTTGAGAGAGTATATCAGAAATAAATCCTAAAATTAAAGGTAAGTTCAACAGCCACAGGGAAAGGGATAAAATTATCCAAAAGAAGGTATTTTATCAATGTTTGGGATCAGGGATAGCTCTGAAAATACATTTCTGGATGATTTTGTCCCAGATGCCCGTCCCATTCATAGACAGTACCACTGATTTGTATTTTCTGCGTGAAATAAAGGAAGCAATTCATATAGAATACACATTTGTCAATGCCATTGGTTTTTCTTTATAAAACAAAACAGAAACAAAGGCATGCTTGCTTCTGAATGATTTCAGGCAATGTAGAATTGGAATCACTTGGCATGTAATAACTAATAAATAATGCAGATCAGATGTGATTACTCAAATGACTGTAGCTGAGAGCTCTAATTTTCCTGTCTTGAAACTGTATGAGAACTCGTGATTAAATTCACAGTTTATTGTTTGTCTGTTTAGTACTTTAGAAATATACCAGCACTACTAATTACCCAATGTCTTCTATTTATTATATTATAGTAAACTACATTTTCCACTCATATTAATTCTAAAGAGAAAAGATAATTACTGAGAATGAGAAAAATCAACTTTGATTTTGACAGGCAGTTTTCCTTTTTCTTTTCTGGGAAAGAACTGTGTTATCTTCATTTCTTTTAGAGCAGGTGCGCAGTCACATAAAGTTGTTAATTTCGGTATCCAAGCAGAGTTCGAAATACAAGAAAACTTTAATGTAAATAAAAAAATACATCATGAATAAAATACTTATTCTGTATGAACTTCTGGCTAGTTGGTGTCTCTCAGTCTATAAGCAGGGGAACCTGTGGTGTGATTGCTGTGCTGCACTTTACCCATCCAGTGTTCTGAGTGTGGTTCTGTGTCTGAGTTAGGCTCAAATGAGAGCTAACTGTGCTGGAAGAACAGCAGTTTTTGGCCATGGGTATATTGAAACCATTTTTTTCCAAAAGAAAGACCCAACTTCAATCCATAAATGTCAATTCTTCATGTCTGACCTCAAGAAAAAGAAATGGTTGCCAGCCATGTGCAGTCTGCTGTTTGGTTTTGGGTGTGTATTGACAGATATAAATTGCCAATAAATGCTTGGCATCCTTCTGCAAGCAGGTGAAACTCCACTGGAGCTGGTGAAGATGTGCCCCATCCTTCACTTCAGCACTGTGCCTTAGGCACCATGGTAACACAGACACCCCAGTCACTGGTTGTAAGTTGCCATCTGTCCTAACCACAATAATGAGAAAGCACACAGGAACTAAACAACCTGCACATGGAAGCAACACAACAACAGCAAGCAAATACGATAAAAACATCTGTCAGAGTGATAGAAATCAAAGGAAATGGTCTGCTATTCATTGAAAATAATGTATTTTTAAATTACTTTTAAAACATGGTGGACAAAATGCAAAGTTGGCAACATATGCACTCTGCAGGTTGTAAATCCCATCTGCTTGCACAAGGTAAGCAGAGGTTTTAAAAAGGAAAAGCTTTTTGATTTTACTGCTGCTCTCAGTGTGCCATGTTCTGGTGACAGGAGATATCCTGGTCTCTCTATCCCCAGACTCACATGTGTTCAAGCAGAAATCTCATCCAGCTGCTGCCTCTGACCAAAGAAGCCAAATTCCAATTCAAATGGGCCTGCCATAGGATTTTCCCCTCACACTCATCCACAGGCAGTAAGCAAGTAATGTATTCATAGAGGGCCCCAGCCATTCACAGGGAAATGTAATATATTCATGCCCACTTCTCCCTCTCTCACCAAATACCAGCTCCTGATTCCAGTGGTGTCTCTGCCAAATATTCCCTGTGAGGCTCCTCTGTAAACAGGAAACCCAACAAAAAAAAGAACTCATTACTGGAAGGTAAAACACGCTCTTACCACCTTCCTTTGCCTTTTGAGACATCATTCCACCCTGAACTATCATCTCTCAGTCTGTGTCTACCTGTTTCTTCCCCAATCCTGTAAACATGGCAGATCCACAGAGATATCTTTCTGTGCTCTGGGAAAATGGAGTAGGTAAAAATCCGTATTTTGCACACACTGTGAGAAGTAGGTAAAGAGTTATTATGTGGCCCATACTCCCCTGGACTCCCATGGATAGGGACATATATAGGCAGATATAGTTAAGATAGAGGTATAGATATAGCCAAAAAGACTAGAGAGATATACAGACAGATAAACCATCATTATCATTAATTATTTTTTGTGGTGTTTTCAAGCCCTTTTGCATTGAAATAAAATATTATTTTGTGGGTATAGCAGTGTGCTGGCAGTAATGCAGGAGGTGCTGAGCTCCTTGGAGAAGAGAAGGTGCTTCATGTCAGGTCTCACAGACACCATTTGCTTTCCTTTGCAAACCCATGTATTTTATTATTACCCAGCAGCACATTAAATCACATCTCAAATGTAGCTCTTACTTCACCAACAAGAGGACAAGTGAGAACAATGACTTGTAACATTTCAGAGTCTGTCACAGTTACTGCCTAATTAGAGAAACCCACTAGCAAATGTGCATCTGCATGGATCCTGTGACTGTCATCATTTCACATTCTATTAAGGACTTGCTGTGATAGACACTTTACAAAGAAATTTTGTTCGGGCTAATACCAAGCTGGCAATCATGTAATCGGCCCGAAAATAAAATGAGAGAGGAGGGGAAAAAAGAGATGGGAAGAGGAAAAGAAAATGAAGCCTACCTATTTGGAAAACAATCTGTGTGCAAAATTCCACAGTATACTGCAGAGAAGATCCTTACCCTCTGACAATTGTGTGTTTACAACGAGTCTGAGTATAATTGCTCTGATGGGCTGTCAAGGAAAAGATTAATTTGGCAAAGATTAGTATTGACTTGCTGTTTATTAAGGCTTTTAAACAGCTGTATCTGGCAACATTCCTATAAGTGCTTGTCATGTCTGAAAATCAGGCTCACACCCTGGTGCTTGCCAGCTGTTGCTAAACAATCTTACCACTTAGAGTATCTTTCTCCAGGCCAAACAGCAAGAGCAAAGTATTGCCAAATCAGTCTCTTTCATCCTGTCACTTTTCAGGGGATCTGAGAGCTCAGCTATCAGTTGATAGCTCATAGCAGCTGCCAGGAGAAGCAGGGTAGTTAGAGAAGTGTTACGCCATGCCTAGGGGAGGGGTGCTGCTCTTAGTCACCTCACCCACATGGAAAAGCACAGCTTGCAACTGGTGTTATGCAAAGGGGCTTTAAACCCCTTAAAGTCTGAGATCCAAATTGGGTAGGAGGCAGAACTCCAGACCACACAGTTCCTCCCCTCGGGCTCTGATGGATAAAGCCAACAGGATGGGAGGGTACAGTAGCCACCATTAATCTTTATAAAATGAACCAACATTTTCTTATATTACTTTTTACCCACTGCTGATAAACAAAAGTCATAAAGCCTTGCACACAGAATACCCCGGGTCAGTGGAAACCTGTAAAAGGAAAGATGTCAGCTGTTATTTTTGTTACATTACTTAAAATATTTCAGCTGGCATTGTAGGCTTTAGTAGCAAGCTCAGAAACAAATAATACCAGTGGAAAGAAGGATAAACGGCTGCAGCTAAATGCCAATACAAATAGCCATGTGTTACAATTAAAGTTGATTTGGCCTTTCAAATAGAAGTCTGATTTTCTGGGATTAATCTCGACCTTTTCAAGTTGCATCAGGCTGAAATAAGTTGTCAGAACAGATGTGAATTTTGTTTGCAGAGAACAATTGTAATCCAGTAACCCTTAGAACATCAGCATTTTCCAGAGCGCTGGCCAGCTGAGCAGTGAGGATGCGGACAGCAGACACGGAGCACACACAGCAGGCGGAATCACAGAACTCAGAGCCGTGTCCAGAGGCTGCATGTTTAGTTCAAATGCAAACCAAAATACTTTTCCTTTTAACTCTGAATTTACTCAACAGCAGGGTGTATACACAACTGCCTGGGGAAAAAAATAGATTAAGGATGGATATCTTTGTTATCTTTATAAACCATGTTCTTTAGCTAAATCAAACATACAAGTAGGTGATCTTCCATGCACCACTTTTTCACAGAAGGCTGAGCACACATTTTGTAATGCAGAAATCTCTGAAGGCTCCAAGAATCACACATTTCAGACGCTGCTCTAAACTGCATTCTAAGAAGTTCTGCCTTGCAATCTGCCTGGCTCCAGTGCTTTCAAAAAAATAAAATAGAAAGGAAGACGAAGAAAACCTCTAGTGAACATTCAAGTTTCTCATACTTTGATACACGGAGTCAGAAATTTCCCAGCTTTATGCATGGCATATATGCTGACCTTGGTGCTCCCATAGTGCCAAGTTTCAGTAGAAAGTAAAAAAACTCCAAAACCTTTCCAATATGGGCTGGGGGTGGGGGCACACAGGGTGCTAGCACAATACCTGTGGCAGCATAAGCCCTCTGCAGACACAAAGCCTGCAGGCTGCTTTTGTAATTCCAACTTTCTTCACAATGAAACACCTGGATCCGTGTTTGTGCCATCAGAACAGTCATATTGTTAAATACTGAAGATGCAAGAAAAACTTTTGCTGCTGTCTATGTAGCACTGCTTAGATAGCAACACGAAGATCCGAAGTTCATTCAAAAACATGTCACCACTTGAATAAATAAGGCTGATGCCCTAATTAGCAGAGGAAGCCTTCATGTTTTGCTCAGAGTTCAAAATAATGAGCTGAGCCTCTCCTCTCCTCTGGCATACAAGCATGTGCTATATGGTTTTGTTAAAGAGATGAATATGAAAGGAAGTAAGTGATGTGCCCAAGGACACAGGGTAATTTAGAGGAAACAGCTGAGATCTGAGAGTTTTGAAAAACAGTATTCTGCTTTAGTCATAACTAAAGTTCAAAATCTGTGAGGCCGTGCTCAGATCCATGGAGGCAGCTTTAACTTAAGTGAGATTTTACAACAATAAATAAAGAAAAGTTGCCAGGTTTTATTTGTCTTCAGCAGTTTTCCAATTTTAAGCCCTATGTGGACAGCTGAGTGCTATTTCCAAACTTAACTCCTCTAAATTAATTTCAAATGATTACAATATAAAGAGAGATACTTCTGAGTAATATGTGATCCTAGGTTCCTGGAATCTTTGATTAAAATATCAAAGCTCATGAGACTGGAATTTTGAGTGTATCATTCATATCCCTGAAACTGATTTATTTCTCTGCCTTTTTTTTTTTTCTCCCCAGAATTTCTGCCTAGAAAGTCAATGAAGCCTTTTACCTACCTTTCTGCATCAGACCTAACAAAGCACCGTACATAAACATATATCTGCCAACAAGAAGACTGATTAGACTCATGGGGAGAGAACCACGACAGCAGAATGGGACTGTCCTGCATCTGCACCCACAGCAGAAGCTGCCCTCTGCCAGCAGGCTGGAAGCAGCCACACAGTGAACTCCTGGCAGGAAGCTCGTGCCTCTGCAGTACATGGCTGATAGATTTTCAAGGCTGAGTATTTCTCAAATCTCAAGGGAGCATATTTTGAGGACAATTTGAACAAAAGTCAGAAATAGACTATCCTATCTTCTTGTTGTCACCTTCAGACTAAGAAACATGACTAGAAGTGGAAACCTTTCCAGAAGTGATCCCAGTAGAAGGAAAACATTGGCATACTGGAGGGAAGCCAGAGGAGGACACCATGATGGTCAGGAAGACAGGGCTGAGAATGCTGAATCTGTTTGGTCTCAAGGAGAGGAATTCCTTCTGCAGCCTGTAACTGCACAGTGGATCTCTATAAAGTAGACAAAGCTCAAATCTTTCTGGAGGCATACATGAAAGGCAAGAGACAACAGACACAAGCTGAAATAAGGAAAGTCCTGATTGCATGTTATGGTAAAAATAATCACTGGAAGAAGGTTGAAAAACATTGAAGCAGGATCCCAAAGAGACTGTGGGATTTCCATACTTGAAAATATTCAAAACTCAACAGGATAGCCCTGAAAAGCCCTTTCTAAGTTGTACCAGCTTTGCCTTTGGGCATAGGATAGACCAGAAAACCTGCAGAGATCCCTTCCAATCTAGTCTGTGATTCAGTTTCACACAAAATCCCCAACATGTGGGATAGAAAGCAAGCCCAGCAGAACATGGTCGTTTGGCCTCAAATTTGAAAGGGAGTGAGAGTTGTTGCTTCCTGTTACATATCTCATGCTACAGTAAATTGTGCTATTTTAAACTGAGGTTTTGCAGTCTGGTTTTACGTGTACAGAAAAAACAAAAGTGAATGTCATTAGTATCTGAGTTTCCTGTAGAGGTTTATTTAAGGGAAAAAAGCCCTCCCAAGCAAATGAGAAATGCTAATCCACTAATCACTTTTCTGAAATGTATTTAGGTTGCATTATTGGGAGGACAACTTTTCAGAAAAGATCAGAAGGAGTGTAGTTGTTTTGCCAAAGCAAAACTAACTGGTTAAATCTTGGACTCTGCAGAGAAAGGCCTCAGATAAATGAGGGAAAAATACAGTTTTCCTTTTTTATATTTTTTGAGCATACAGCATTCAGAATAAGTCTCTGTGGGCTTCAGTATGTGACTTTACATTTTAATGCTTTTCCTCCACCAGATGGTTTAGATAAAAACCTATTAGTTTCATTTGTGCAAATAGTTTCATACAAAAAATGTCTATTTTTAACATTTTTGCCTCAAGGCTTAGATATAATTTTTTTTTTTAGAAGTGGAGACGTTTTCACCGGTGTCTAATATTTTAATCATCATCATTCTTACCGTTACATAAGATTCATATCAGAAAGTGGTTGATGAGTCCTCTAAAACAATTTATGTCCAAAAACGTGCATTAAAATTACTTCACAATTTGATATATGCATCTTTTCATGCAATCTTTGTGTTTGCAATTTTCCATGAGCTTAGTTATGATTATTTCAATCTCTGCAAAAGTAGTGTATATGTTCTGTCAGACATTATGAAGCAAACCCTTAATCTTTTTTTTTTTTTTCCCTCTTTTTAATACTTTGAAGAATTCAGTGTGTAAAAACTGGAGGGGTTTCACTACTGGAAACTCTAATTGCCATTACACACAAAATCCTCTCCAGTTTCTGGGGATAGGAAATGATCTGTAGCATTGCATTTACATGCTTTACACTTGCTGGAGGGAGGTTAGGAGGGCATACTTGAGCAATTTTATGTGTGTGAGATGTTCTATATAATTCAAAGAAATCTTTTGGTTCTGAATGAAGCAGAACATGGGAAGCAGCAGAATCTCTTCATGGTCATCACGGTTGGTCCAGACCAGACACTCCGTGCTGTTTTCTCTCATTTCAACAGGACTCTGCAGGTGCTCAGGGGTATCCAGCACCCAGCCCATTAGTCCTGCAGAACAACAGAACCTAACAGTAACACCTGATGGAGGCTCACTCTTAGGAACCTGATCATACTGGCCTCCTTTTGCAGCCTGAGGAGAAGGATCAGTACTTCCATGGGCCATAGTAGGTAGAGAAAAAAATCCTCTCTCCTTTGCCTAATCATCTAAAACACATGGAGATCTTAAATACCTATGTCTACACTGGGAAATAATTTTGCTGAGTAGGAGTTGATCAGCTGGTTGAAGAAATGTAGGAGACCAAAGTTCTGACAGCTCCTCTGCATGAAGTCCAGGTGTTTCATGTAGGACTAAATTTGCTGTCTTCCCCTGCACTGCACCTCATCACCTGTAAATCAGCAATCCACAAACTAGCAATTAGGTGGATGAACTCACATTTAGACCATGACAGGTATTTAGCAAGCTAAATGCCCTAACTGTAAACACAGAGAATTAAAACAGGTTAATAAACCTTACATGGGTTTTCCTGAATTGCGCACTTCAGGTACTGTGTCAGAAAAATGCTGACAAGTAGCTGTGGGAAGATGAAGGTCAGGGAGTCAAAAACAATTAAAAAAGGAGTAAAAGAAAGGAAATAAAATCCCCATCTGTCTTCACGTTGTGGGTTGGTGTAGAATCACATTCTGTTGGACATTCAGAGAACTTGAGCCTATGTAAATAGAAACTACTCAGAAGACCAAAACTCTCCATGCAATAAAGGGATTTCCAGTCATGAGTATATTGCTTGCAGGGTTTACACCACAGGGGCAATACATTGACAGGCCGTGACTTCATCTATACATCACTGTATTATTGCAGCTCTTTGGATGTACAGGAGGTTGTAATTAGTGAGCATCAGGGTGTGTAAGCCCCCTGCATAGTGCTGCCAAGGCTAATCCATGTCAGTGCCTACAGGCAATGGTAGAAAATAAAACATTTCAATGAACAGCACCAGGAAAATTTAAGCCAGTCCAAGACAGCCACAAGCCTCTGTGATATGAAAAAAAAGCAAATTAAATAAGCTATTTAAAATGAAATGGGTGAGAAATAGCTGCTGATCCAAGACTTATTTTATGATGTGTTTCCTGAATCAACATAAAAAGCTAGATTGGAAAATGGCAGATAGGAATGTTGTGGTGTTTATTTCCTCACAAAATAATCTAAGCACCTCACTTACACTGAGGACTGGATGAGACGTCTCCACCCCACAGAGATTTTTTCACCAGGAATAGGTAAGTGTCCCATCTGATGCTCCTCAATGAACTGTGAGATATGGATCCATTTGCCAATGTCAAAAGTTAGTGAACTCCTTTTGTCACTGATGACCCTCAACTTTCCATTTGACAGAAAGTTTTCAGGTTTTTATTTCCTTTTGTGTCAGTATCTCCCTTCTTTGGCTTCCCTGTTCCACCATAATGCCTTGCCCTCCCAGATACCAGCCTCAGGAGTACAGCAGACACTTAGACTACAGGAGATATCTCTCACAGGCTGGTAAGGAGACTAACAAGGGCATTTTGGGGGATTTCCACACCTAAAATGCTGCATCAGCACACCAGCTCAGCAGCAGGTGGATGGGCAAAGCTACTGAGTTACATCTTCATTTATCATTCTCCTCCAGATTTTTTCTGATCTTATCTCCACTCCTCTCTCTGTGATTTGAAGTCAACTGGGTAATCAGCCTTTGAAGTTGGGTCATCAGCCATTGCCAACTATTTCAGTTGCACCTGAAAAATTAACTACTGCATGCCATGTAAAACTGAGGTGGACTAGGAACCATCCCCATGCCTGGTATTTTATGGAATTGTATTCCAATTGTACAGAAGATTTTTAACACGTTCCTTTGGGTGAGCAGACTTTCCCTTCCTCCCTGTGCTCTAAGGGAACTCTTATCACATCAGCAAATAGTCATTACAATGATTCTGTCATGATGAACGTTTATACAGATAAACATTTATACAGATTCTAAAAGAATAATGTGTATCCAGTTAGGGAAAACAGACTCAAACCATGACCTGTGTGCCCTCAAAAGAGCTATGAGTTGAATTACAACGAAGCATTCATGAATAAACTGCCTATCCAGAAAGAGCCAGCTCATCTCTTTAAACACCAGGCTCATGGTACATATTTGCAAACAGAAAAACAAAGTAACTCATGTTATGGACAAGCTGTTGTAACTGATTTGCCGACATTGATTACATTCCAAAGGGTTCCTCTTATCTTGTTTGGGAAAATAAATTGATCTTGAGGTTTTCATGTCCTTTCCAAAATGAATCAGAAGGTGTCCTCTTGAGAGACACATGCAAGTCAAGAAGCATAAGAAGGTGTTCCTCAAGTAAGACCTCATTCTCTTATCATCAAAATTGAAAGGACTTTTGCCATTGTTTTGAATACAACTGAATAAGAAAATCAGAAAACCAATACTGCCTGCAGAAATACATGAGTTAAACGAAGTACTGAATGGTGTTGAATGAATGCCTTAATTCCACAGTATGCTGTTTTTCAAAAGGGAAACAGATAAAATAGGTAAAGGCCCAGAAGCAAACACTTAAAATGAATGAAACTGTGTTTCAAGAGAGACAAAATTCCCTATTGTCCTCAAAACAGAGTCTTCCTTCCTTGTCCTCAGACAAGCCAGAGATTTAATTTGCCTCACACAAAGGAAGAGCTCCCAAAGGAATAAGCATCCAATTTGCAATATGACATATGAATGCTCCACCTGCTTCAGGCCATACAGAGAACCTTCCTCTTTCCAGAGGACACTGCTGCAGCAAGATCTCCATGGGGATTTAAAAAATTACAGCCTATGATGATTTCTGGATATGAGCAAGTTTAGCCTGAACAGTGATAAAAAAACTCAGGTAAAAATATCTGTATTACACGTCAGCACATCTTTGGGATTTAAAAGGTATAGCAGCACTGCCAAATAACTTATTGCACCAGTTCAGTCTTGGATCCTGACAGTTGTGTTTTTAAGTAGTTAAGTTTCTCCTTAACCCTCTCACTTGAGGGTTCTTTCTTGGAATCATAGAATCTTTTAATAGTTTGCATTTTAAATGTCACCCAGTCCAACTCCCCTGTAATGGGAGGGGATAATTTTTTTTAAATCAAGTTGCTCCAGGTCCCATCCTGACCTAATCCCTTCTCAGGGCCCCATCAAGCCTGACTTGAATGTTTCCAAGAATGGGGTGTCCAACAAATTCTTCATCCATCAAACAGTCAAATTCACATCTCTCCAATTTAGAGAGAAGGATGTTGTGGGGAGCTCTGTCAAGGCCCTTACAGAAGCCCAGGTAGATGACACCTTTAGGCCTTCCCTTGTCCACTGCTGGAGTCACTCCATTAGAGAAGGCCACTAGGTTGGTCAGGCAGGACATATCCTTGCTGAAGTACAGAAGTTTCTCCTCACTCCAGGCCTAAGTATGGTTCTAAGCCCATTTCCCTACAGAAACCCCTTAGTTTGTCATTTCAAGGACGAACAAGACGACACCAACCCCAGGGCTATCCACACAATGACTATCACCTAACAGTGGTGGGAGTTTTACCACTTAATTAGTAGTTTGTCTCAGTCTCTTCTGCCTCCACTCAGAGTCAGGATTAAAAAATACAGAAAGGAAACTGCTTTTCTCATGTTCGGTCTTGGTTGTTTATTAAATCTTATGAAAAAGTACAGGGTGTTCAGCAGCACTTCTAGCTACCTGCAAAGCAAGGAAAATGGAGACAGATCCAGCTGTTACAAGGTCTCTTAAAACTAAACAGTCCAATAGAGAATTAACACCTATATTATTTATCCTTTTAACCCAAAAACTAACTTCCCATGACCTTCATGTAACACTGACTGACCAACCAGAAATTACTACCTCAAACCCATGAAAAGAAGGAAAAACACCAAAGTCCTCCATCTTGTCCTATACCTATTACTGTACTGTGAAAAACTCAAATTTAAAACTCTTTAGCATGTGAAAGTACACACTTCTATTAAACTACACACCCGTTATTTTAACTTCATCACTCAAATTTGGAAGCCTTCTCCAAGTCCTCAGGTCAAAAGCAGTGTTCTCCAGGGCGTCAGTGCCAGAAAACACAGAAAGCTCAAAAACCCGAGGCTTCTGGGATCCAACAATCACCCCTAAGGAGCCTGTTCCCATTCCCACACACAGCTTATCTTTCCTGCTGTATATTCCAACAGGCTACAAAATCCTCATCTCTTCATGCAAACCGATCTGTGTGGTGTGGCTCTGGGATGGGAGTGCTGCTGTCCCTGGCACTAGGGCTGTGAGATACACATGGAGCCAGACTGCCTGAGGGGGTGGGAAGGGGCTGGACCACATCACACTTAGGTCCAAGGTGGCTCCTTGTGCTGTGTGCCTTCAAGTAAATAGACACATCCATCCCTTGACCCTTCCTGTGCCCCACACAGGGACTTACTGGGACTAAATGGCCCAGAAAACACACTGGCCAGCACCACAAGCAAGGAATCAACCTCGCAGCAGTGCTGGGCTTTGCACACCACGCAGAAAAGAGACTGCTGAAATTATTCTTGCTCACTCAGCTATGCCTAGGTCCCTGCCTCTTCTGGAGTTGTATGTACACATGACGGGAAAGAAGTTTTAGTTTCAGTTTTGAGTTTGCAAGCTATCTCCCTGAGATAGTAAAAATAATTTTGTAAATGAAATAGCTTTTTTTTAATGTAGGTTGTGACAAACATAGCGTGCAAACTGAAGGAAACTCCAGATGGAATAAAATAAAACAGCTAATGGGAGAACATAATATACAATAGCAAGGTTAAGTATTTGATAGTTTCTCTCTACTAAGTATTATTACCAGTAGCACTATATTCAGCCATGTGAATTATTATCCCAAGTCATGCTTTGTCTTATAATATGAAAAAGGGCATGTCTGAAAACTCTGATCAACATAAATTATGCAGCGTATAAGTAATTTCAAATTTATGTTTTGTTTCATTTTGTGATTCATGGCAGTAGTGATATCTCAATCCCAAAGCTCTGAAGAATCTGCTATATGCCAACCAGAAATGCATCAATTCTGCAAGCAGCAAACAGAGTGAGGTGGGCAGGGTGCACAGCCAGATCTGGAACTGACTGGGAACTGAAGAAATTTGCTACTAAGTGAAATTTCTGTCACTATCCTTAAATGCTTGAATAAAAGCAGGAGAGTTCTTATCTTTGGAGTCAGAGGAAGTTATCTGCCTAGGCAGGCATGGATGGAAGGGTCTGAGAAGATGATCACTTGTGAGCAGTGACTCTCGCTCACCTTGGGGGCAAACCCAGTGGCATGGTTGTTGCTTGCAGTTGAGTACCATAGGACATACAATCCTGAGTGATACTCTCCAGATGGTGGGGTTCTTTCCAGACTCTGTACCTAGGTCAGGTGGCATTACCACAGGCCTTTTCTATCTCCAAGCCATGGAGTTTTAGTCCAAAGCCTAAGAGCAGTCTTTTCCAATACTGAATGAGACAGAGAAGCAGCTGCACAGTGTCCCACTGTCACAGAGCAACACATTACCATAATAGCATCCAGATGGCCAGCTTTGCCTTTATTATTGGAATTACCATCCATATCACAGGAGTGCTGAGATTTCCCAGCCAAAATTGGCACTTGACAGACACATGATAAAATGCATCCTTCACCTACAGAGGTTCACATCTAAAACATCAGGACAGAAAAAAGGAATAAAGAAGCAGGTGCACAGAGAAGTTAATGGGTGACCAGTGGTTCTAAGCAGAGCAGTGGCAAACCTGGAGAGCTGGCGAGTGCTGTGCTGCCCTCCTGGCCACACTGACCACCCCACACCTGCAGGAGCTCAGCTTCCCAGCCTGCTTGAGACCTGGACAGGCCCCAGTGCAGAAACTCTCCACTTCCTAGGCATGTGCTGGGATTATTCCTGCTGTGCCATAGTAAATACTACTGTGGCAATTCCAGAGGGCAAAGTGAAGTTTCAACATGTTAAAGACAGATTGTTCCTGGAAACCATCCTATCCTGGCCACCCCTGGATTAAAAATGATGACGAATAAGTTTTTCCAGCATCTCCTTGCTATGTTACTGATACTAGCTGATAGATTTTATCTTTGTCCACTCCTATTAGGGGAAAAATATCTCAAGAGTGGTTAGCAAGAGTGCAGAGAAAGACCCACCATCAGATAGTACATGTGCAGTGGCTTTGTCGATTGTAAACCCACAATGGTTGACAATAGACATACATGCATAAAATTGCACGCCTTTTTGTTTTTAATTTTGCTGAGAACAGAAAAATCAGTTCAACAGAAGCAATAAAAATTTACCCACAAAGGTAAAAAAGCCCTGGGGTGAAAGATAACCATACAGGGATTATCGAGGTAGGTCACATTTTTCTCTCAAGTTGAGTAAACACCTCGAACTGATAAAATCTTGCAGCCACACTTCATTTGATATGAGAAAGCATCTGTGGGAGGGAAGCATCTGTTCATTATCACTCATGGGTTTAATTGTAGGGTTCTTATCACCCAGTGGTGTTTTCATACTTGCCAGAGGCACTACTGTATGTCCAACTTCAACAAGAGAGAATGTTGCAGTGATAGATGACTTATTTCAAAATGGAAAATGGCTCCAAATAACCTGTTTTTCTTGTGAGAAAAGGGAAAGGAGCAAAATTTGGGCAGTGGTGTCTCCTATAGGTTTTAAATAATAATACCTTGGAGAATAATGTTATAAATATAATGTTAATAATAATAAGCAATAATAATGTTTTGAAAGACCGTCTGGCTCCAATAAGTTCACTATTACTCTACCTAGCAGTCCCTGGAGCTAGTGTGATTCCTTTTTCCCCAGAGAGGAAGACTTACCTTTTTGCCTTACTTTAAAATAAATAAGTAAACCAAAACAATTTTCTACTCTTTTTTTTTTTTAAAGCAACTTGAATCCCAGCAACAAAAAGGAATTCAGGGTGAGGCAAAAAACAGTAGGAATACAGAAAAGCAATATGAAAGAGGAACAAATTGATACAAGAGGTGATGTTATTAGAGAGATTTTGTCCATGCTTTCTTGCAGTGGTGGCCCTCAATGCTTGTCACCTCTCCCCTTATGCTCTGCTCCCAGACTCAGGTCTGTGCTTCCAGGTCTTGTTTCCACTCAAAGCCTCCGACATCAGAAAATTTAAAAAAGGGTCACCAAATTCTTTTCAAATCACTTTTCCTACTTTCCCATGAAAAAAGAAATAATCATTGCAGGGCTGAAATAGTCCTCTCAGTGTGAGTTTAATTAATTGAAGCAAGATAGTCCCCAGGAATCGAGTCATAATGCCCATCAAAAACACTGTAGTAAGTAACCCCATAGCTATAGATGAGGGATTTTTTTCATTACTGTTTCAATCTCAACCCTTCAGAAATCCTTTTTGTATTTCAGCCATGACTCAGCTGATTTAGGTACTTTAATTCCTCCTTTCTTCCTTCTTGCTTTCCATATTGTTCTGTATTCTCTAACAATACGGATATGAAATTCAAGCTGTGAAAGATGAGAGGTAATCTCTGATAGCTACTTGAAAGCTTGAGTTCAAAATAATCTTGTGACACAAAGGGCTGCCTTTCCTTGTTCTGTAGATTTATACTCAATACTGGTCACATGCCAAGGAGTTTACCAAGATGTTTATTTCCCCACATATGGCCATCTCAGCATGCCAGTCTATTGAACTACACTCAGGAATAGCCATCCACTGCAATTACATGACATATTACATTTTAAAAAAAAGCAAACACATTATGATGACATCTGAAGATTTCTTCTCCCTAATGCTCTAAGAAGCTTAAGTCCCCAAAACTGTTTGTTTATCCAAAACCTTGTTATCATAGACACTGAGATTTAGGTGTTTCAATCTCTCTCTCTCTGGTTTGGTTTTTTTTTTTTTTTTTTTTGGTTTGTTTTTTTTTTCTTTTTTTTTTGTTTGTTGTTTTGGTTTGTTTGTTTGTTTGGGTTTTTTTGGTTTTTGTTTTTTGGGGTTTTTTTTGTTTGTTTGTTGTTTTTTTTAACCTGGAAACCCGTATATTTGGCTGTGGTCAAGGCAGCAAAACAGAGTTTTGAATGTTCAGCTCGTTTTGGCTTGCACTGCCTCTGGTGCCTTTCCTGTGCTCAGAGTCCTGTTGTTCCTGGGTGGTCCCAGAGGTGCTTTTTCACTGCCCTGCAGGCAGGCACTGCCTCTGGTTCCCCACCTCCCTTTCAGCCCCTGACACAGGCAGCGAGCTGGGCACCGTGCACTCAAGCTGGTCTTGAGGAATTCTTCTCCTCTTTTCTTTCTAGGATCAGTCCACACCCAAGCTTGCCCTGCTGATCATTTTTCAAGCTGCCCTGACTGAAATTACTGCAAATCCTTTAGAATTTGAACCTGAGGAAGAAATGCTCTAAAATCCACTATACTCAACGCTTTCTTGTTGAGGTACTGCCTTTCTTTTCCTCTTTTCTCTGTCTTTTGAGTAAAGCAGTACTAAGTGTCCTGCACATACTGACACTGACTCTACCATAGAGCCCCATGACTGCAGCTGTGCCCCTCCCCTCCCAGGCCTTGCTGCTGCCAACTAAAGTTACTTGCTGCTGGAACCAGCAGAGTTAAGCATCCTTTAGGATAGAGCAAACCCTTCATTCAGCTCATGGCCCTGACCCCGGTGGTACTTCTGACTCACAATTAATCTAAGTTCCCCAAATTAGGATTTTCAGATCTTGTGCTCGCCGACTTTTCCACATTTCCTAGTCTGCAAACTAGATCAGCACCACTCAGAGGGCTTTGTCACAACTCATCTGATTTCGTGTCATTTCAGATCTTTATTAAATCCAAGCGGTTTTAGCAATATTGTGCTATGTTTCAACCATTCATATTCAAATGGAATTGAATTGTTTCCTATAGCTGTTGACCATACAAAACAGTACAGCATATCAAGATACTGCTGGAAAAAGAACACACAGAAGAGTTTGTATATGTCTTCTGCAAACAATTGCTTCTGTCAGAAATGTAATTTTCACTTCTTTCCAGTTTTTATTTTTTTCTATGCAGATTTTGTAGGTTTGCATTTTATTTCCTGGTTTGGGTTGGATTGGTTTTTTTTAATTAAAAAAAAAAAAAGACAAAAGTGGAGTTATTAGATCTGAGAAAATTATTGATTCTTTGGACATGAACTCCTAAGTTAAGGGGCATTTTTATGGTGCCCATACTTTCCTTACCTCATCAAAATACTGCCCTTGAAAAACAGAAAACACTTTCTTCCAAGTTGTTTTTATGTATGGTCTGACATTTTCAGTCATAAACCTAGAATTTAAACTTAGAATGCATTTTTCAGAAAGCTTTTTCTACCTTCTACTTTTCCTTCAACAGTGACTAATGTGGTCCCTTGCTTATACTTCTCAGTTTCCAAAGAAAGAGGGCAAAAGTTATGCTTGGGAAACTTTTGCTGTACTTCCCTTAAAAGGGCAAATTCCCATTATCACCATTTGATGGTCAGCTAAATGATGGACACCATTTATATCAGGGACTGTGCAGTCTGGTGAGTAGTGCTTTCACTCCCTCTGAAAACTTGTCTCCTGGCACAGTAAAGAAGACTTTCAACTCCCCATTGCTAACACTTTGAAGGATAAATCCACAGATCTACTATGCAAATCTGTTTCTTTACGCTCTTCCAAAATGTAATGCAAGTGAAAAACCAGTCCCCATCCCCAACAGCTACTTATGAACACTGGAAGCACAGGGAAGCTGTTCTCCTTCTGACATTTAAAGCCTCTTTCAGCACTAGGAAAGCACAGCAGGGGTGTAGCTATTTACACCACTGTTACACAGTCAAGGTACCAATGCCCTCTCTCCTAAGATATTAATAATTATACTCCTCTGTATTAAAATAATAGTACAAACTATCAAATCAAATCATAAAGGTAAACATGGAGCTAATCAGAAAGGAGATTTAGGAGTTACAGTATAATTCCCCCAAAGCCCCCAGCCTAATTAGTGAAGAAGATAAACTGGTTGACAGATTGCACAGCCAGAAAAACATAAAGCAAAGAAGGTTATAATATTTATTATTACTGTATAAGACAGTGATTAGACCCCCAACCTATGTACAGATCTAATCACCATCCTCTGGAAAGGATAATAGCCAACCCTGCGAGTCTAGTTTGACAAATTAATCCAAGCCTGATCCAAATAAAGAGATTTGTAGTTTTCAATGAAAAATTAACTCCCTGGCTGTGCAGTGGGAACATCACCACATGCACTAATGGCTTCGTTACCGAGAGACAGTGCTGCACCATGTCTGTGCTCAAGGGTCACACAGCACATGGTTTGGTGCTGCAGCAAGGGTAAAGTATTAATGTAAAAAAATTGTGTGTTTGTGAAGCATTAGTCACCATAGGGCATAAAACCTAATCTTAGGAGGTAGACAGTAGTCTAAAAAGAGTGGGCTGACAAAGCTGGTCATTATCTACTTCATGGCCTTCTTGAAGAACATCTCTATATTACTGAAAGGTTGCAGTAAGGAAATTTCTCACACTGAGTATCCCACCCACAGTGTAGAAAAAAATCACCCAAAACAGATTTCATTGCATATTTGTACTATGATAGGGTATTTAGATAGCAACATGAGAAAGAAGCAACATGAGTAATAAATGAGATATCATGTGGACACCTACATTTTGTCCATAAAAAGGAAGAGAACATGGAGGTCGAAGAACTTAGGAAATGTCAGAAATGTCCAGTCAGAAAATGACTGGAACAAAAAGCAGAATTGGAGCAAAGAATCTACCCAGCTGAGAAAGAGTGGGGAAAGGGAAGGCTTGAATTTTTTCCATGTAATGAAGTAGGTTTGTTGGTTTGTGCTCTACAAGAGCTCTAAGGATTTCACACACTTCCATATATTTGAGGAAATGTCATGGCCATTTATTTCAGTGCTGCGGTCATTCTCCTTGCAGAATATTAACAAATGTTGTCCAGATTATAGGCTTTACTTTATTCACCTGAACGCTACAAAAACTACATGCTGATATATCAAGCAAGCACAATTTCTGCTACAGTGCTTTTAATGAGATGTAGAGGAAGACTGAGACTACAAAGCTCAGCAGTTTGCCAGAGTAGGTTCCTACTTTTTTTGTGTCTAGACTCCTGCAATGAAAGCCTTCACGTGGAGTTAGCAGTAAGCACTCAGTGCGATCACAGGGCAAGCTTTGTGTCAGCAACCTGAGAGAGTTCAGGCAGTTACTGGGAGAAGCTGAGGACAGAGGTACATCTTCCTATCTCCTGCCCCATGGCACATGGGTCTGTGCTGCCAGGAGACAGTCACTGACTTCCCCAGGTTTTCTCCAAACAGCTTTCTATATAGCATTCAGGAAGAACCAATTCCTCTTCTCAAGTGACAGCAGCAGCAGCAACCTTCTGTCCAGAGAGCAGAAAACCTGGGTTCATTTCCTGCTGTTTCCAAAGTAGACACCAACTCGTTGCACAATGTCCCAAACACAGGACTGAAAGATTTCCCTCAGTGGAGATGATGACCCTAAAGGAAAGCTCTAAGAAATATTTGTGTAAAGTGTGCAGGTACCTATGGGATTAGACAGCATTATTACAATATCTGACGGCTTGGAAATTAGGCTGGACTAGGAATCTAACCTCATTTTCTACCTACATCTAATTTTCCTTTTCAAACTCTGCAAAATTCAGTGTAATCTTCCTTTATGATTTTCAGTCTGAATGCTTTTTACAGTTTTGGTCAAAGAGCAGAACTTTTTAAGAGCTCCCTTTCCAACCTTCTGAGATAAAAGCCTTTACTAAAGCAATGAGGTGTGTTTGCCATCCTTTGTGGCTGTATCTGAGTGATTTAGAGAAGCAGCATTATGTTACTGTCTAGTGTCTTTTGAACAGCTGGGCTTCAGAACAGTACAGACAAATAGTTGAGAATTCAGGCTTCTATAATACTATGAACTCAATATTCAGAGAACAGAAATTTTAAAAAAAAATCTCCTTTTATTCCAACAGCTAAGTGTTTCCTTGAAATTCATATTTTATAGGACTAGATAACTAGCAGCAAGTTCTTAATCTACATGTCCAAAACACTATAATGCATGCACTGTACAAAGATCATATGTGGTGATAACCAGATTCAGACACCAAGAGAGGAAAGCTCTCATAAAGCACTTTCTGGGACTAGTAAACAAAGAAAAATACGAAGAATGTATAAAGATAAAAGTGAAGAAGATTTAAAAGCAGGGGGTTTTTTTGTTTGGTTGGGTTTTTTCCACAGAAATGGTTTGTCCACTGACCAAATCATCTCCCAAGATATGGTTAGGCTAGGGAAAAGTTAACAGGCGAAATGTTTTCAAGTCACTAAGTCTAGCAAGGGCACCTAAGATCCACTGGTGCACTCAGATAAATATGAAGTGTTTTGCTGTGTGTGAGATTATTTTGCTGTTAGACTGTCCAAATAAGGCTGCCTCTGTTGCTACTGACAAAAATGGACCTTAACATGCACAGTTCTGCTAAAGAGTTATACTAAAAAAAGTCGCACAGCCTCATTTAACTAGACTGAAAGATTATGTAGGGAGAAGATACCACTTTGACCACTTAACCTGCTTTCCTGCCTGTGTGGTACAAGCCTGTTTGATCTATGCTCCAGTGCAGGCACAGTCCTGAGTGCTGAGCCATGAGCAGATGGCACAGGAGATGACTCCAATACTAATTGCTTATCCCATGCAAATATAACAGCTCCTGGCTCTGAGAGGCTCTCTGTGTGCAGGAGAAGGTACTGAAATGGCCAGTTTTCATCTCCTGCCAAACAGTGAAATAAATATGCTTGATTGGAAGAGTCTTGGGGTAGGATTTGAGTCAGAGATCAGCATTCAGATATTGACCATTGGGCTTCACACAGCTGGTTCCTGCCTGCAATGAAAAACACTTTAAAGAGCATGTGATCTCAACTTAGATATTTCCAAATGACTTCACCATGGATTTTGATAAACAATTAAAGTCTTCAACTACCATGGAGTGTGTGTGTCCTTAACTTCTCAAAGCTGGATATTTTCATCTACATCCAAACCGAAGAAGCCTCTATTCTAACCTATTTTCCTCCTGCAGTCAGCTGTAGACTGTGACCAAAGGCATCCTTGTTGAGCTAAACAGACAGAGCTCTTGCATTCCCTCTCTCTCTCTCTAAGGTATGTTTACTTGTCCTTCTCTATCTGTCATAACTGTTCCCTGAATGCTTTCCAAATTGCAAACATTTTCCTCAGGCTGCAGAGAAAACATTAACACAGGATTGCAGTAACAGTCAGATTCATGCCAAATGAAGAGGGAATATATTTTTCCAGCTCTTAAGATCGCTCTGTTTACAGTCCAAGGATCCCATCAGCACTGCAGCCCACTGCCATACAATAAGCACTTCTATTGAGCTGACCTATTTCTTCACTACTTGGTGATTTCATTTGCACAACGAGGGCTAACTTGAGAGACGTTACATGTGACTGTCTGAAAAACAAAATTTGTTTACAATGAGCAGCTTACTCTTTTCTCTTCATCACTCACCTTTTCCTACAGTGTCCCTGACTTCTGCAAACCCAATCAGCAATGAGAGACACAGGAAAAGTTCCAGATCTGCTCCCAGTGGGAAGAAGTAACTCTGCCCAACATGTTCCCCATATTTACAAGGACAAGTTAGGAAACAATATTTATATATGTTTTATATGCCATACTACTTTCTATCATTCCAGCTTTCACCCCTAAGGTTGCTCTGAACTCTGTCAAAAACTTCTAAAAGTCAAGCACCACTACACTTACCACCCACCTTCCCTGAAAAAACTATCAGGCTGGTCAGACCAGATTTGTTTTCCATCTGAATTGATGTTAACTTCATTAGTACCATATTAACACTTTAAAGGAACCATAGCACAGAACAGTATGACCACTCAGGTTTGCTCATTCTGTGTCAGCTGATAGGAGCTGATAGATCCATAATTGCCTAGGCTGTTACCTCTTGCCTCTTAAAATACAATGAGAACTGTTAAAAATGTTGAATGGAATTTTTTTAGTGTTTCAATACAGACTAAATTTCAGCATTCATATTCATTGACTACCTTTGCCAGCTCTTTTAAACTCATGTGTATGGGACGATCAAACTGCTAATTTGAAACCACCTTCTTCCACCTTCTTCCACAGCTGTTCTGGGACATATTCTTCAGTTACAATTGGAGAGTACATATTTGACATTGATACATTCTATGTTCTATATTCTATATTCTATATTCTATATTCTATATTCTATATTCTATATTCTATATACTGTACATACAGATAAATAGAAATGTTTCCCTTTTTGTACAGTACTCTAGTACTGTCATAACTTGACAATTTTGCATTAATAAATTTCAGAAATAAGCACATTATTCTTTAATTTGTGATCATTTCAGAAATCAACATTTATGATTAATATTTATTACTAGCAATTTAAATCCTTTCTTGAAGTAAGTTTAACTGATTTAGACTTTACTTTTTCATTTGGGAAATGAGTTCTTTAGACTACTGGATACAATATTCATAATAATTTACAATTAATAATTCACATCAGTTTTTTACTACCAGCTTTTTTGCAAAATTTTGGAAATTACTTGGTTCTGTATGTCGGGTTCCGGAAACTATACATTTACATGTTGCACAATGTAATAAAGGGGAAATGTGCAATATAACAAATTATTTGTATTAGTTTATTATTGATGGCCTAAAAATCAAGAGAATTTGGAGAGAGTCATGGAGGCAAATAGAAGTATCTTATGTTCAACATAATAAACAAATTGGAGCCAGTGCAGCAATGCGAGAGGTGAGTATATTTGAAAGAATATTAATCTGAAAGCAGTTTTTGCATTCTGACTTGATATTTCTTCATCAGAATTAGCTTCAGTGATATAAGTTCTCAATAAAGCTGAATGCTTCTTCAAAACTGAAAATGATCTTCAGTAAAACTCTTCAAAATAACTTTCAACTCAGTACCAAGATTGTCTCTGGGAAGAGGTCACAGTCAATACATGATCAGACTATTAATGCCAAAGATTTGTTCACTGTAGAGAAGGCATTAAAGTTATCACCATTTGTAGCGATCAACCCATGGAGTATAGAAGTGCAAAAGGAAGTACTTGTGAGTGTGACAATAATGACATTTTATCAATAATATGCTTAATAGCTCTTCTCATGTTGTTTATATGATTTCATTTAGTCCAATTTTAATCACATAACTTGCATTTTTAGCTTACATACCTCTCCTGCAATCTGCTTGACATCAGGAGAAGAAAGGTTACTTTTTTTTTCTTTGTGCTATTTAAAGCACAGCAATGAAATTTATTTCAAAGTTTAGCTGGTTCAACATTTGCAGCTTGAGCAAATGTTTTTGGATTTTTCTTTTGTGTACAGGGGAACAATTTTAACTTTTTTCTGATGAAAGGGAGAAAGCAGTAAAATTGGTTTTGACAATACTTTTCACAGTACACAAAGGAAACCTCTTTTATGTTCATATATATGTATAAATATATTTGTGCATATGGATATGGATATGTGCATACATACACAAACACATATGCACAGACATACGTAATCCTTATTCCTCTGTTACAACTTTACATGAAAACAAAGAAAAAAATAAGAAATCTCTTCTTCAAACAGAAGCTTCAAGATCTACAGCTGACATCATGGATTCCACAACTATTTACAAGCATTTTATCGTATTAAAAACAACAATAAACCGTCATAAACAAAATCTGTGCTAACATATTTTTTCTGTTGTATAAATGTTTAGATTTTGCATCCACATGCCTCATGGACTAATGGTATCTCTCTTTCTAGGAGACAGGAGAGCAGAGCAGAGAGAAGATATTTAAAACCCATCTGGGCATGGTCTTAGGCAGCCTGTTCTAGTCAGCACTATTTGAACATGGGAGTTTGGCCTAGACAGTCTCCAGAAGTGCTGAGAAGTGCTCTGAGAACCCAGCCTAGCTGAAGGATGAGATGACAAGGAGTCAGCTTGCTGAGATGTACGAGTGCAGGAAGGAGGAGGTGAGGTAATGAAATTATTCCAAGTGGAGAACAGGGATGGCATTCCCAGGCTGCAAAAACAATCATCTCAGGGCAGCATGTAGACTTCTCTGCTCTGCTTGGTGCAGGTTCCTGTACTGCTAATTAAAGAAAAGAGACCCTATAGTGGGCTTTATGGTAAGGGTCAGATTTCTGAAGTGAAAAAATTGCATGATTTCAGTGACCTGAGGGGATGAACTGTATTTAAGTGGTGACAGCAGTGGTGTCATGGAGCTATGGGGAGCAGGAAGGGCAACACTGTTATCTGCAATGGTGCAAGAGAAGGATGGTCCAGAACTGACATATTAAAATGAAGGAGTGATTAAAAATGTCCTATCTATCAACTTATGATTATGACGGTCTGGGGTTTTGGAATCTGTGAGACCACCTGATAGTTTCAGACTATGCAGGACCTCTCTATAGTGCCTTTTGCACAACAGGCTCGTCATACTGTCCTAAAGCTTGAACTCATCTCTTCAGTGTTCACCTACACATTTCAACTTTGAGCTGATTGCAGACCTGACATATTTTTTAATAGGAATGCTTGTATAATGATTTAAGGTAGTGGTTGTAACAGAGCTCATAAAGTTTGTTACTTTCTGTGATTGTCATCATCTTATTCACTAGGTTTTTTATGTATTCTTTTATGGTTTTAACTTATAAAACAAGCACTGAAATGTAGTCTTATTAATATAAAACTATGTCAAGCACCCAGTCTTTCTCTATTCCAAAATATGAGAAGATGTTATATGATGTAATTAATGGCAGTTAAATGAAGAACAAATTTAAGGAAATATTATTTCATGCAAAGCATGGGATTTACAGCCCCAAGAGACTTTTCGAGTGAAATACTGAGTTGAGTGATTGAATTTTAAAAAGATCTAGATAATTATGTGACCATTAGCATTTATAATTATGCTAAGATAATTAAGTGTAATGAAACATCATGGTTCTTGATATAAACGCATTGCTTATATAAGTCAGGAAGGAATATGTTTTAGGAAATCAGCATTTCACAACTGGCCAGGTGTATTTTGGTTTTGTTGTGCAGACCTTTTTTTTTTTACACTTTTACAATCAGACAATGAACACGTGTAGGCAGAATGATAGATTGAATGGGGTAGCCATCTATTTTACTCTAGAATACTCTATCTCCTCACCAGTTGAAGATAATAAAGTTTCACTGTCTATTTGTGAAACTCTTTATACATGTTCAAAATTGACTATTCAGAATTGCCACAGAGGAAATCCTATTTGGAGATATGTCAGTAACCTTATCTGCTATATCACCTCCTTGTTGCTTTTTCACAACCAGAAATTTCACTGATGGACATTGTAGTCTCAGAAGCCAGAGGCTTTTCAAGGAAAATGTCATTGATCTAATAGAGGGCAGGCTTTTGGCATAAGACAAAAAGTTACTGCACATATAGTTTTAACATCGACAAGATTTAAAAGGGTTTTTTGTTTCTTTATAAAAAAGTGTAAATCAGAGGTATGTCACTGCTGTTTATCAGGTTGAAAATCTGTGTTATTTTATTGCCCAGTCTGGTTCTTTTTTATTCATTCATTCAAAATATGACAATTGCTACATTTTGCTGGTGAATATCTTTGCTTTCAAGTTGCATGCCTGATTTATATAACCCTGCATAGATTTATATAACATTGCATAGATATTCAGAGTACACAAGGTAAATGTGTAAAATTTGACTGAAATACCATTCTAATTTGGCTCTTTTGGCATTTGCTTTCACATCACACAAAAAACAAATCTGATATACAGGCCAGGTATTTCTTGTCCATTTTGGTCCTTAGGTGATAAGCAGTATTGTTTTGCACAGGCTGAAGTGCAAATGACTACAAGTGGCTTTTTGCTCTGAAAGAAGCTGTATTTAAACTACTGAAGAGAAGTTTAAAAATTAGCTGGAAGTCAACAGATATGGTATATACAGCTGGTTCAAACAAAGACTTTCTGTGTTGGCAAGTTATGCAATACTTCAGTATGTTGCTTTCCCTGGCTGTAATGTGGTAACAGCACTTATTTCAACCACTCTGAAGCTGCAAAGATTTACAAAGCTCCTTGAGATCCACCCATCAAATATTCAAAGGATAATGGTTAGACTCTGAGAACTCTGGATACTTCTAAAATTTATTTTTTTAAAAACCAACAAAACAACAACAACAAACAAACAAACAAAAACAACAAAAAAAACTCCAAAAAACCAACCAACCAACCAAACAAACAAACAAAAAACCCCCACCAAACAAACCAAAAAAAGCAAATAAACCCTCTCCCACAGAACACACAATGCACTTCACTCACTGACAGGCATTCAGCCTGTATGACCAGAATAGAATAAGCCCGAAGGAACACGTTCTGAAGTGTATATAATTAAAATGTCTTCAGAGCTACTCCTGGATTCATCTGCATATTTGCTAAGGTAGGCATAGCCAAAGAGCTTTTCAAGTCAAATGACAATCTGTTATTTCAAAAACTAACTAAATGCAAGAACTCTTTTTGCACAAACAAAGTACACAAAACAAACTTGGTAATTGGAGTTTCTGCATAGACTTTTTTGCCAAGCAGGGCTGACACAGAACACATTGCTATGTATTGTGTATATGCATATATGTGTATATATGTTGTCCTGTGCACGGCCAGGAGCTGGGCTTGATGATCCTTGTGGACACCTTTTGACTCAGCTTATTCTGTGATTCTATGATTCTGTGATTCTGTGATTCTGTGATTCTGTGATTCTGTGTGTGAGCATAATGAGCTGTTCTAAGAGCTGAATGGAAAAGTTACACTCCCATGCCAGTGGGCCACCATAGCAGTTTATTCCTGCAACTAGAGCTGAGGTATCAGTAACTCCCTCCTCATCTGCAATAGGTAAGTAAATATCTGAATTCTGATTTCACCTCCCTTGTGTCCTTCAGGAATTGCTCTTATCTAGTGAACAACCTGCAGCTCTGATAGTTGAGCCTCATACAAGCAATCCCTCGCCCAGACTGCAGCCTGAGCACCTACATCTAACTGATGTCATACACCTACTGATGGCATCAACTTTTGAGAACATTTCCATGTTTATTTGCCTACCTATCGATCTATCAATCTTATACAATGCATAGCACTGTAGTGTCTGTAACTTGTAATACATGAGCAAACATTCAACTCTAATTTCTATGTACTCTTGAAGAAAGAGGGATCCACAGACATTTTAATAGGTCCAATGATTATTCCTGTCAAAGCAGCTGATGAGGCAGAATTGATTGAGAAGGACATCCTTTGTTTGTAAGGAAAAAATCTGTTACCTTGCAGCTATGAAATAGCATTTTCTAGTCCTCAAAAAGCCCCTTGGAAGTTTCAGAAAAAGTAACATACTCCTGAAATATCAACACACAGGATCTTTAAAGACTCATTTCTTGTTAAGCTGTCTCAGCTTCAGCCTGCCAACCGAGTCAGCCCAGCTTGGGTTATATTTCACTCACTTTTCCAAAATCCACTGCTGCTGAGTCTTGGATTATCCCTGTCTAAAAATTCAGTCCCCCTGTGTCTGAAGGTGAAATTTGGTTTAGCAGCAGGAAGGTGTTAACACAACCGCACTGCGGAGATTAACGTTACAGCAAATCCTCAAAAGAACCAGAAATATCCAACACACTCGAGATATCTATTTTTGATGAAAGCTTCAAGAAAGTAATAAAAGAATAGTGTTTTATAGTAGGTCAGTTATTAATTTTCTTGGAACACCAACAAGAGCTTGGCAAGAAGCAACATGTCTGCAATACAATTTTTTACTTTTTATGTAATAAGTAGTTCCATATACCATTTAACTATCTCTGTTCAAACTACATATTTATTAATTCACCTGCTTTGTAGTAGCAACTGTGATCTCACTAATGAAAGGTTTGAAACAGTGTTCATTTTTATTGCAGTTGCTTTAGTATACACTACTGCCCCCGGTGAGATGTGTGTGTGAAGTCCCATTTCACTAATGGTGGTTCAGGAAGCTTTTTTTCAGATGGAATCTGAAAATCTTTTAAAAAACCAGTGTCTCTGTCATCCTTCCAATCATTTGAAGTAATCTCAGGCATTTAAAACAAAATCACCTGAAGTATATATTAAAGTATTACTGAAGTAATATAATGCTGAGAAAAGCAACTGAATTAAAAGACATGATTTCTTGGGGGATTGACATCTATGACATCTGTTACACTAACCTTTGATCCATATGGTTGCATGAGAACAAAGTGGAGTGGACTTAATCATCCAAGGTTTCATACACATATTTCACAGGTATGTAAACTTCATCAGTCTATGAATCCATAGTCATTCAGTTTGAGAATTTTCCCATCTGAGCTCAAATGTTTCTAATAGTTCTGGTATTGTAAGAAATCGAAGCAGCAAAGGACAAAAAGAAAACCCTCTTCCCTAAAGCCTCTCACAGACCTATCAATACTGCTTTAGACACAGCAACAAAACAAACTAAGATGTGTTTGGAACCAGTGACTTAAAATCTGCAGCATGTTCACTCAAGTATGGGTGCTAGTCATGCATGTGCATAATCATGTTAAAACTGCGACCCCATGAGCCTAAGCTCAGGCTCAAATCACAGTTCTCTGAAATCACTTTGACAAAACAGGGAAGAGCTTTTCCTGACTAGCTTCTAGCTCTTCCACATCATCTCCTCATATACTGTGTTGGGTAATGAAGAGAAATATGATTAAGGTATTTCAAGCCTGACATTAATATCTTTCCAGTGGAGAGGGTTTTGATAATATAGCCTTGTGGACTGAATTTGGAATTTGCTTTGCTTCTATAATTGGGCTTCTAATGCCAGCAGAATCGAGGCCTGAGAAGCAAACTAGAAATGTATTTCAAGGGAATGGCACATCTGTGGTACAGTAAAACCATTAGGCTACTGAATGCCTATTTTGAATTACATCAAATCACCTGAAGACCATATGGCAAATGGAAATTTTTAAAGTTAACATTTACGACCTTATACAAGATTAAGAAAGATTTTTTTTTTAATTTTAGCTAAACCTATACATGTAAACTCACTTGCTTTCAAGTTTTTGTAATCAATAACTGAAGGCCAAATGCAATCTGCTAGGAATGCACAATCTGCTATGAATGCTTAATCTGCAAAACAGTGAGCCATCTTGCAGTGGAGAAGCATTTTCAAAAATCCAGTGAATAAAGGACCGGTAACCTAATCCTTAGAGAGTATCACTGATTCTTCTCAAATTTACTGGGGGAACCAGGACTAAGAATCTTAAAATTAGATGACTTAGGTGCTTAACTTTAGGAGCTAATATTTTTTTTTAATTGACCTATTTATCTATCCCTGAGAGGAGAAAGTGTATTATGAAGTTTAATTTCCCTATGCACTTTTCCGTGTACATTCTATGCTGTTTGCAGGTTGCAGATGGAGAGAGCAGACAGCAGCCCTAAGAAAGTTTTTGTGCAATGTGGCAGAAGATCTTAAACAAAATGTCAAACAGAATTTCATCATTTTCTAAGCACATTTATACATATACATGTAGCAAGTAGCCAAATTATTGCCCAAACCAGTTGTCTAACAGATTTAATGAGCCTTTGCTTTGGTCCTTACACTGACAAAATATGACTTTTACTCTGTATTGATATCAACACCATTTCATCTAAATTGTACCATGAGGATCAAGCCCACAGTCCAATTCGTAGATTGGATCCATATTCCTAAGAAGATCTGACCCTTTTAGACTAGAATGTCCATCACAATGGAAACTAATTTAAAGGCCGTTCTGAATGTATCTTTCTCATTGCTGAGATGTTTTCTGTCTCTCCAGGCCCAGGGTTGGTAATATTTTTCCAGCAATGCTTGAAGTGGATTTTCTATAGTGGGCCTTGAGCTTTCTCAAGAATACTTACTCTCAATAACTGAACATGAATATTTAGAAGTTGTAGTGCACAGATCAGCACTAAATACACATTTAAGGCAATAAGAATTGTGTGAGCATAGCTGAGTAATGACTACTTGGACTTAAATGTGCTCCTACCTAATGTTTTCAAAAATAGCCATTTCTCAGTTAGAAGATGTTTTTCCTGGGTATTTTTTGCCTTTCTAACTTACATAAGAAGTAAAGAACACTGGTCTCTTAGAGATACCACCTAGTTTATTATTCATATTCTTACTTCATCCCAGTGAGAAAAAACAGACCTCTCTAGATGGAAACCTTTGCATTATGCATTCTGTCCAATAAAACATGGGGTTTTATTATTGTTGGGTTCTGGTTTGCTGGGCATAATACAGCATATCAATGAGATATTCTTGTTAAATATTTAGGACTTTATTTTAAAAGGGATATTTTTTAAAGAGTTACTGTAATGAAAAAGCATGCCAGATTTACACTTTGATATCATGGCTTATTTTTATGTCTTTACATTAATGTGGTTACCTAGACTATGTGTAGGATAAAGGCCTTTCCTATGTTTGTACCTGCTGTGTTCTGTCAGGTGGCATTTCAGTTCACAGAAATGTTACTCGGCAACACCAACATCCATTATTTCTCCCTGATAATGCAGTGGCTGTGTCTGTGGTTGATCTGCCAAATAACACCTGTCCAGAGACCATTCTCTAGCTCTGAAGTGAGGTGGCCTGGCCTGGTCCTGTCTACACCAGGAATCTCTTGTCATTCCTGTCTCCTCCAGGCCAGTGTGGTACCTCTGAGGCTCTAACATAGGATTATCATCACATTTGTGTGTGCTCACACTGTAATACAGAGGGCACTGCAGTTAAGCAAAACAATGCTTTTGCTGCATGAAAATAAAATTAAAATAGGGTCACACAATTTAGGTTTGATATGCCGATATGTTTGAGGTTAAAAAGCTGCTTGCACAGTTTGGGAGAACTGTGGAAGAAGGAGCTGAGGGTGGAGGGAGCCAAGTTGCATCACTCTTGTTGACAATGCCCTTTTGTGAATGGTCTTTGATGACTCCAAACCCCCAATCTGACTCTGATCTTATGGCAGAGCATACCAGTGTGCACAGGACAAAATCATGCCAGCAGGCTACTGAGTAATCATGCAGATTACTGGCTGAGTGTGAGTTTCTCCATGACTCCTGCTACGTAGCTGGGTAGGTGTGTGTTACACACTTCCCTGGATTCCAGTGGTTCAAGAGGGCAGCATTTGGGTGTGTCCATTAATTTGGGTGAGAACATTCTCTGGTCAGTTTTCCAAATGAGGCCATTAATTTTGATCTAATTATTCCTGATTTCCACTGGTGACTGAAAGTCAAAACTTCCATTTTGTCAAGTTTAACCCATGATGATGATTAGAAAGCCACACCTATTTTCACCTCTGAACTCTGTGGCTCTACTTGGTCTCATAAACGTGCCCAATCTGTGATTAACAGTCTGGGAAGTCAGTTCTTTTTGTCTGTATAACATTTGCTAGGATATACTTGAGTTTCCATCCCTGGAATTATTTTAAAAACTTGCAGGTAGATAGGACAGTCGAGGTAGGACACTCAAGGACGTGGTTTAGTGGTGGGGGGCTTGGCAGCATTAGGTTACATGGCTGCACTCCAGAAACTGATGAGTCTGTTCCAACCTAAAAGATTCTAAGATTCCATAATCTTTAGAGAGGCTTTGAGCCATGGTCTCCTCTGGGACCCCACAGCCTCCCAGGCAGCTTGTACGAGGGGCTGCAGGGCACAGGGGTTCTCGACAGGCACAGAAGCTGCCAAGGCTTCCTTTGGAGAGAGGGTGGTCATCACCGAAGTACAGCACCAGCAGTGCACACAATTATAATTGCAGTTTTTTGTTAAAGACTAAATCTTTCCAAAATTTCACACATTTTGGAGTGGAATTGAGAGATTAATAGGAGCATAGGCAGTTACCAACGAGGGGAAAGAAAGTCTTTGCCCCTTTTACCACACTCAAGTGCTAATGTAAGCCAGCTAAATTAAGTCTGATTTATTAATCAGATCTTCATGCACACAGTTGTTAATTTAGGTTGAAAGAATGTGCTTCATTTGAACTCCACAGGCTTCTTTATTTTAATTTTTTTTTTTAATTCTAATAATTTTTCTTTTGAAAATGAAATGTTTTCACAACATGTTTCTGTGTCTTTCAGTGAACAATATTAGCACTTTCCAGTGGCCAAACATAATGTGTCTTAATTCCAGTGGAATTTAATGAAAGACTGTACAGACCTGTGAGTAAAAAGTATGCTTTATATTTCAAAATACAAAGATGAAATTTGGCAGGTACTTGTAGATTTATTTTTACATTTTAATGGGCCAGATTCTCAGTTTGTGTAAATCAAAACTCCACTGATATTAAGGGAACTATGTCAGGTTGTGTTAGGTTCGTATCTGACTTCACAACATTTTCTTCTCTTTGTATTCAACTTAGCCTTCAGTACGCATGTACTAATAATTTGTCTGTAACCTGTATCTCGATGCTTATATAAATTATTCTTAAAATTAAAAGTACAGCCTTTGAATTTTTGACAGTTAGCAGTCTCTGTGAAGGAAACTTTTCATTTCTACATTGTCCAAATAGGATGGCCTATACCTAAATCTGTTTTCAATGAAGAGTCAGTTAGGCTACTGATCTGTGAGATGCATACATCTTAGCATATCAGTGTGTACATAATTATAAGGAAGAAGAGAGAATTGAATGCACCAGAGCTATGGGTCTGCCCTGTTAGGTAGCTAATGGCTGATCAGGGCTAAAAGGGATAAGCAGCGGAGTGAGTGGGCATGGGAAGCCTTCCAAGGAGCTTCCAGGAATGTTTCTGGTTGAGTCACAGTCATTTATGCATTTTATTCCTTTTTATTCAGGTAGAAATGGTATCCAAATTGTTTGAATATGGATCATGAGGTTCCATGAAGACGCAGAGAGGCAAGGCAGCAGTGCCCATGCCATTCATGCAGAGCACTCACCCCTCCACCAGGGAGACCTACTGAGTTTCCCCATGTCTGTCCTCTAGCAGGCCTTTCATTGAATTCTAGATTTTTTATTAAAATTTTTACAGACTGATTAAGTTTGCAATGTTTTTAAAACCCTTTAAAAAATTATAGAAGTAAACCCAACTCTATGCCACATGAACAAAAGATGATTAGAAAAACTGCACAATAAGGAGAGGGCAGTTTCTGAGCTACATACTTACAACCATAATCAAACCTTCACATGCAATTAAAATTACCATGATTTTATACCAGGCCTATAAAAAATTAGGATTTGCGCTATATGATTCCAGCACATGTATACGAAGCACAAACTTATAAGACAGTGTGTGATATTGAAAGGACAATTTTGTGAGCTTTTCTTCATTTCTCTTCTTTGCTTCTCTGGTAGCAAGCTTGCAAATTCAAATGTGAGATCCTATGATTTTATTTATAATATATAAATAGACATACATCTAAAAACTACACTTTCACCTACTATTTTTGAGAAGATTTTAATATATATTTCTGTGCTTTCATATAAAGTTAAAATACTATTTGACTGCTACTGCATAGAACAGGGTGACTTTTCACATGGCTTATATTAGCTTAGCTCACATTTATCCAACTTTGTGAACAGATTCATTTGTTGTAGTTGGATTAAATTTAGTGCAGATACCCACGAAAACAAGGTATTTTTTAAGCCAAGATAGCCAAATTTGTCCTCATTTACCTCCTGTGGAAAGCCATTAACTTTCATGGGTAGAAAGGAGAGTTGAAATTGGTTTTGCATACTGTGGAAATCGCTTCAGTGCTTTGCAACTCCTTTCCTTAAACTTATCATGACAAATGCAACCAAAATTTTGACAATGGATTCGTTGGCTAGAAAGCTGAAAATCTTCCATTTAACTGAACTCTATGTAAAGTCAAAAAGTCCCAGAAAATACCATATATATTTAACTCAGTTGGTTAGAGCATGGTGCTAAAAACATGAAGGTTGTTGGTTCAGAACCTTCAGAGTTGGACTTAATGATCCCTGTGGGTCCCCTTTCAACTCAGAATATTCTGTAGTTTGTGACTTATTTCTCAATAGTTGCAGAATCATTGCAGATAGAAGCTTATGAGCACATGAGAAACTGAAGTTCATCATGGCCTTATCTCTGCAGCAATTAAACCACAACACAATGAAAAAATTAAGGTAAATGCTTCACTGCCCCAGAAGTGGTGAAATCATGGACATTTTGCCCTTCAGGATGAATACCATCAAAGTTTCCCATAGTGTACATAGATGAAAATGTAATAGGTAGTAAGGTTTTTTTATTGTCTAGAGCTTAATGATGGTGCTGATAGGGTTGAGTGTTTGTGGGTAAGAATCAGAGAGAAGGCCAACAAGACAGATATCCTGATGGAACTCTGCTACAGACAAGCTAATGAGCATGAAGAGGCAGAAGAAATATTCTATAAGCAGCTGGGAGAAGTCTCACAATATCGTTAGGCCTTGTTCTCATGGGCAAATTCAATTTACAAGATGTCTGCTGGAAATACAACACAGCAGAGATTAAACAGTCCAGAATGTCCTGGAGTGTGTGGAAGAAAGGTTCCTGACAGAGCTGGTGAGGGAGCCAACTAGGGAATGCACTTGTAGGACCTATGGTTCGTGAACACGGGAGGACTGTTGGGTGATGTGATGGTTGGAGGCCATCTGGGGCACAGCTATCACAAAATGATTAAGTTTTCAGTTCTCAAAATAAGGAAAGTGGCCAGCAGAACTGCCACCTTGGACTTCCAGAAGGCAGGCTTTGGCCTGTATAAGAGACTGGTTGAAGGGCAGTCCTGAAGAAGAAGCCGAGGAAGGCTGGACGTTCTTCAAGAAGGAAATCATAAAGGCTCAGGAGCAGGCTGTCCCCATGGGCCAAAAGACAAGATGGTGGGAAAGAAGACCAGCCTGACTGCACAGAGAGCTTTGGCTGGAACTGAAGAAAAATATTAGACTTTTGGAAGAAGACTTTGGAAGAAGGGGCAGGCAGTTCAGGAGGAATACAAGGATGTTATGATGTTCTGTAGGGAGAAAATTAGAAGGGCCAAAGTCCAAGTAGGACTTAAGTTGGAGATTTTGAAATGCAAGTAACTTCGTGTTGAAAAATAAGTTAAAAACATCCAGAGAAAATATGTTCCTTGATCCAACAAAAGCATTTCTGGTTGTTGATCTGTGAAGATTTTTTTAAAACGTGGTTTTCTTTCCTTTGTAGAAGAAGAAAATATGTTGAAAGATCAAAACTTCTGACAATTAAATAAAGATGCTCCCTTGCTACTCTATTAGATCCTGAAAAGTCTCCCCAAAAGATCCATTTAACTGAGGATTTCTCAGATTTCAGACAAATAAATACAATACAGACATTCTGCTGAAGAGTCTGTGAGGGGATGCCTTTATTAGGAGACAGTGGTCCTTCAATCCCTTCTGTGGTGCACATGTATCACAGCACAGGCTTCCTATTACATGACTGAGACCATCCAAGCAAAGTTCTCCCTGCTTCACTTCCAATTCACACAATATACCAAACATTTAGCCTTAAAATACTGGCAATTTCCCCAAAGACACTGAGATATGGAAAAGCCCAGGATATCCACATGTTCTGCCTCGTGGGTAGTCACAAACTTTGGTGGAAATGCTACTGTCCAAAGTTCTCTCAGATTTTACACTGGAAAGCTTGGTTTGGTCTTTGGTGTATTACACTGAAAAACTGACTCTTTTTTTTGCTCAGAAATGCTACATATTCCATTCCATCGTGGTATTTGTAGTATGTCATGAACTTTAACAAGACAGACGGAACACAATCAGGCAGATTTCATTACTGCTTCTTGGGTTTATGTTTGTTTATTTTAATCTCCATTGTGTCTGAAATCTGCCCTCAACAAAACAAAGCACTTTGATCAGGCCAAGCCTTAAAAAAAAACCAAACAAACAAACACTGGCACTGAAATATCCTTATGCTATTGGTGATTAATATGTATACAGTGTTAGTTTAGTGCCATCAAGTGACGAAAAATATGAAACAGCACTCTTATTTTTTCCAGTTATATTTTTTGGTTTTAATCTAAAGAAAGCTGTTATATTGTCCTTTTGATATAAGCAGAGGCAAATAGCTTCACAAGCAGTTTATCATCTACATCGAGGCATTTCAAAAATGAAATTTTCAAGGAAGAATTCCAAAGTTAGTTTCAAAATTTCCTCTACACGTTGATACACCAAAGCCTCCACTGTTTTCACAGTTTATGAGGTTTGAAGTACTTCACTCACCTCTGGCTGAAATCTTTGCTGTGTAGAACTCAATAGGAGATTTCTCCAAGGTGAAAACTCATAACAGTTTTTATTGTGTGGTGGTATCCAAAGGCTTGGATAGAGGGTTTTTAAATTAAGGACATCATAAACTGTGCGTATCAATCTTTTATTTTGTTTTCTGAAATGCAGTAGCTATCTCTGTCAGAAACAAGAGTCTTAAATGGATTGAAATGGATGCACCAAGAAAAATGTTCAGGTTTCAATATATCCACTTATTGTATGATCAGATTTTGCATAAATAAGCACAGGTAATGTAAACTCCTAATAAAATATTTCTGGAAATTATTTTTCCAGATTTTGTCTGTCTAAAATAAATGTAAATAAATTTCAAAACTCATTAATGTAGTAGATGAATACATATTAAGTTTCTGATTTATTAGGATGGAAACAATCTCAGAAGCATCAATCTGAGGTGAAGTGAGTCTGTTTACTCCTGGCTCTGTCACACTGATTTCCCACCAGAAAATACAGATGTGTATCAGCCACCAGCTAAACTTAAGGCGTAGAACTGGCAGAGGAGCAATGCAAACACTTTACTAAACACACTAGAGAGTGAAGGGAGAAGTTGGCAGAGCTTCCACAGACAGGACAGTAAATAGAAGTGTTTTAAAAGTCCCAGCTCATGCCTTGGTGTACAATAAACAAGCTTCAAGGTTACTGGTCTGTCAGGGCTTGCTGTGCTTGAGAGCAGAGCAAAATATTGCAACAAATCATATTTGTTACCTGGTAGTCCCAATAGCAGAAATAAAACCACAGGTGATTTTGTAGAAACATTTTCTTGATAGTTTTTTGCATCTCCTCCTTTACAAATTAATACCTGTATCACCTGTAGAGAGTTGGCACTTGTGGCTACAGCTTCTGGTGAAATTTAAAGAAGAACAAACCTTTGTGGTGTTGCTATTTCACAAGAGCCTGTGGTTTACAGTTAGAAAAGTCCTGCAAGAACTGAAAGCTCTGCACATATTCCTCCAGTTTTTAAGGTGCTTTCATATGTTGGGTGGCAGTGTCCTAAGTGCAGGAGAGCTGTGTAATCAGTGTTCATACATTTAGACACTGCAGCATATTTAAATCTGATATAACTTCCCGTCTATTCATTGTACTTCCTCATGGTTTGTTTCTGACTTTCCTATGAAATTATAAAAATGTATAAGTGAAAAACTATTTCCTTCTTAATAAACTTTCTAAATATCTCTAGAAAAAGGTGGGGGAGAAAAAGATTGTTCACTATCTGGAGACACATGACAGTGACAAGAGCACAGAGAACAGCTCAGACAGAACAAAGAAACACCTGTTGTAAAGATATATGCATTTGCTGGCAAAAATTGAAAAACATTTTTTAAAAGAAAAAAATTTTTAAACATCTCTCTAAGTGATAAGCTTTCAAATTGTGGAAAGGTTTTGTTACTGTGATTGATTGAGAAGCACAGGTCAGAGTAGAGGAAAACCTGAATGTCAATCAAATTCTGTCAGTAATTGACTAGCAGAATCTTACCATGTCCATCACAAAATTTCCTTTTAGTAATGGCATTTACTTATGCTCTCATCACTTAATTTAGACTTTTGGAGAGCTGCTGGTTTCCTTAACTTTCTTATCATCCAGGTGCCATCATTGGTGATTAATGTAGCTCTACTGCTGCAATTGATTTAATGTCATGGGCCACAATATCCTGTCACATATTATACAAATGCAACCAAGAGATGCTCCTTCTCTGAAAGAAATATCTTTCTTCTTACATAAAGAGGCAACAAATCCTTACAGTGTGATGAAGGAAAATAACCAGAGTCAAAACCATCCAACACACAGGTGCAACTGGCTAAAAGAATGCAGCAATGTGTAGGACACAGATTCGGTGATCCATTTAATGATGAAAAACAATATTCCTGTCTTTTTTCCTTCTGTTCCCATGTTCCCAAACCACCACAGCTCATTGTTTAAGTTGTCAACCAGAGTTCTGTATCTTTTAATGCCTGACCATTACCAAACATATATGATACCAAACATATATGCTTCCTTTGAAGCATGGATTTCAAGTTCAAAATCTCAGAGGAAGAGTAGGTGCCTTTTGCTTTAGACTTCCAAAAATTCTTGGGTACTTGAAGTATGTCTTTGCAGCATGTGAAGTCTTTAATCTTTACCATTCAAGAGCAACAAGCCAAATACTCCTTCATTGTATAAACCATCTTTCCAATATTCTTTTAAAAGAAGCTATCAGGTAACTGGAAGTTGAACTTCTTCTATTAATGGTCTTTCACTTTAGGAATTTCAAAAAAATTTAAGTATCAAAAGGCATACAGCATCAGGAGCTGTTCAATTTATTTTCTGCATATTGCTGAGTGATCTAGTCCTAAGTAGTTTCTCACACCCTATTCTGTTCCAATTCTTTGAACAGAAGGCTACTGAAGTCAAGCTATTATAATGAGGCAGCAATATCAAATACTGAATTTTTCTCTTTCATATCATACCAAGTGGGAATTCTAAATGTGATCCTGTAAAAATTACCATATGCTTATGAGTACTGAGCAGAAGCTCTAGCTTGGTTTTGGAAATTTTTCAGAACACTCAAAATCCCAGAATTTCACCTCTGCTCCTCTTAAAATGCAAAATACTGCTTTTCCTCTCTCCTCTTCGAACCAGTCAGCTGATAGCAGATATGTTTCCACCACACTTAAAAGCACAATTTACAGAACAGCTATATGAGCAGTGTGCTTCATGTCCAGGCAACTTTCCCTCCACAATGCTGCCTCGTGTCCAGCCTGTCCAGGCATATCTGATTACTATGATATCAACACAGTCACAGAGATTTTGAAATGCTGAAAATGTGCTAAAGTTACTCCTGCATGTGTGTGAATATGGCAACAGGTAAGTTTAATCTTTAGGGTAAATTTGGGGTTGCTGTTAACAAATAATGCAGACATGGCTCATTTTATTCAGCTGTAGCAGCTGTACCTTAAAATTGAATGTCTAATTTAAGACAGCCATCTGGACTCTTTCCAGAGTGAGCAGAGATCCTATAGGAAGTATTCCATTCCCCTTAGGTGTGATGTCCAAGGTAAGAACCACTCTCTCTCCATGACACACAGTAGAAGCATGGAAGACTACCTTAGACTAAAGGCTTACTTTGCATATTTGGCTAAATTTAGATCCTAAGTGCTTTAAGTGCAATTTCCTGAAGAAATTCTGTTCTAAACAACTTCTCTAAATACAAGTATTTTCTGTATTCATTTGTCACTTCTCCAGCTGCTATAAATATATCTATATATATATAACTCTTTTGACTGGTGACGGAGGAGAAAGCATTTTCCACTTAGAAAAAATCTAGTCTTACATTCAGAAATATAGTCATAGAACTTCTCTATTATACATCATACAAAGCATGCCAAGTTTTCTGAATGGGAATGAAGAAGGAAAGGCCTTTATACATTTGTTGTATGTTCTTCAATATATGAAAAACAGTCTAATTTGTTTATGCAGTCCTTAGCTGTGCTGACCTTGTATCTCCCCAGTTGATCACAAGTCTTAGCTTTTAGATACGACTTATGATAACATAGGTTTGCTCTTTATCTTTTCCAGTTTAGGGAAAGCGGGATAAAGGCAACCAATATACAAGCATATATGTCAAAGAAATAATACATTCGTGTGCATGTCTGCAAATTAATCTAAATTATGCATTTGTTTTACTGATTTAAAATGGAAGCATGAATATTATTCTGTCACAGCTCTTCTTTGCAGCAGGAATGCTGTTGGACAACAGAGTTGAAGTATCTACTAGATAAATGGCCTAATATATCTGGGACTATTACCTATGCAAAAAGTATAGGCATTTAAAATATTCTTCACTGAAACATTTTTAGAGTTTAAAAGGCCAAGTATATAAGCAAATTAAACAGTTTAGTTCTGCATCTCAATTCTTATTCTTAATTCTTATTTGCCCTACCCTACAGCCAAGAAAATCACCCTCTGCCAGAACACTGAACCTGTAGACCAAAAAAGGGACAATTGTGATTTTACCATTTATAGAGTGGGATTTAAACACCCTTTTGAGTTTTGTACACACATACTCTTAGACATCTAGTCATAGAATATCTGTCCCTAATAGATGCTCCATTCTCCCCTGAGACTTTTCAGGTTTTCTCTCACCACCACTATCCATGTTTATTTTTCATTACTATGATATAAAATACAGCTCCATTGTCCTGTGGACTATATGTAACAAGTTTACTAAAAGGCCTTTCCTAAAAACACCAACTATACTGAAAAATTATTCAAGGGCTCATTCATTTTTCAAATGAACATTTGTGGCACCACATTTAGCAGCTCTACAGCAGAGCTGAGTGACTCATGCATCTAATGACATGAAGTATGCATGGGTGTTGGAGGGGAGCCAAGTCATCAACTCTATAAAGTAGCTGGAACACTGAAGGGGTGTGGGAGTATCTTACTTGATGAACATATTCAGCTGTTTTTTCCGTGTAGTTCATATGTGTTCCAAATCTGTTTTAATAAAGTAAATATATCCTTTTCTGATACAAATTTGTCTCTGATCTTTAAAATTTACATGACTTTAAAGAGATGACATTAATATTGTTTTATTTGCCAGTAATGCAGATGTATAAAAGTGTACCTGATTATTTCTGGATTACCATGCATTCGGCCTTATTTTATGAGTCCTCTTCGGGATGCTTCCAAAATGAAGTACAGGGATCTGCACATTAAGTTTGGTACATGCAGTGTGTATGTGGATTTTCAGGGGCTGAAAATCCAGGCCTAAAATTCTACAGAGATTAACCCATGAAAAAGAGTTTTAGTAATGTTAGCAAAGGAGTATAGAGATCTAAAGGAGATATAATCCTTCAAGGAGTGCTAAAACCAAACCAATTTATAATCAAGTAATCTGTATTGCAGAACGGGTGTGGTTCAGAAAGATGTCACTGGAAACATTTATTTTACATAAAATCTCCCATTTAAATTGACACGTAAAATAATTGTACTTCTGTCGTCCTTGCCTTTACAAGTTGACTTACAGAACATCTTTAAATGTTGACACTTTAAGTCTGCCTCTAGGATTACTTTTTTATCCATGAAAAATGGTGAATTATACATTTGTTTATTGATAAAAAATGGTTAAATTAAAATTGATTTTAAATCAAATACACACTGTGTACACATATAAATTAACTTACAACTAGCTCACAAATATTAGCAGAGTTTAGTACAAGAAAGATGATTACAACCTAGTTTAAATGTGTTCAGAACAAAGCTGGCAATTCTATCATGAGAGTAAACCTTACATGATTGTTTTTAATCTAGTGGCATTTCTGCATGTACCTCCAGGTTGTCACTCAGATCAGGACAACAGGTAAGCCATGACACATCTAATTGTTGGTTTTGTTATTGTTACTGTGGTAGAAGCAAAATGTACCAGTTAAAGATTTATTTATTATTCTAGGCTCTGAACGCACACACAGTGAAAAGACAGCGTGTGTCACAGAAAACTTGGGCCAGTGCTTCCCTTGAAGAAGTTAGTCTGTCCTAAACTTCTCCTGAAAGCAAAACTATTCATTCATATATTTCAAAAAATGCTTTCTTTACAAAAACGTAAACTTATATTGAATAGTTTAAATGTCATTATAATGAGAGGTAACAATGTTGGTTTTTTCCCCCATGAAAAAGAAATGTGTTTCTGTTTTCTAACTAGAGCTACTAACAATAAGCTAAAGTACTCTTTACTAGTTTTGGCTTTGGTTAATGTGTCATAGTTTGGCTATTGACATATCTTTCAGAATGAATATATTATTGGATGAATCCTTGAACTACACTCAGGAGTCTTTTATACTCCCAACAGGAACTTCACCACAGACTTCATCAGTTAAGTCTACTCTGAACATATTTTAAAATGCCCAATAGAATAGAATGGATTGACAAGAAACATTTGAACATTGTATTTAATTAAGCTTTTTATATACCTGAAAGACAAAGCTTTAGTGGTTAAATACCATTGGGAATATCTGCCAGAAACAAAGAATGAAAAAAAAATTAAAAAACAACTTGGAATATTTGAAGTCAAATTCCAGGGATCCAGTGAGCCTATGGAAAAAACACAGGTTTAGTAGCACCCCAGAGATATGGTAGCACGTCATGAGTGATAGCTGTATACAAGAATGCTAGGGAAAATGGGCACAGTAAATCAGGGGATGATGATTCAATGTGTACTGAATTAAAGAAGAGACAAAGATACTGTTCCTGGTGAAAATTAGAAGGAGGAAGTAAAATTACGTTATGATTCAGATCGATTTTTCATAACAGACTACAGCTGTATCCAAAAGGAGGAAGTTGGTGGTTTTACTAATGTATTCTGAGCAACTAATGAAGGTATTCAAGAAGTTTGCCCATGAGATAACAATGGATTTCAAAAACTTGAATACCAGTTTGAAGAAGAATATGGCAGGAGGCAAATGTCTATCAAGTTCTTGTAGTATTTTAGAGATGAACTTTTGCATCACAGTATAGAGGAAGTTAGAGGCATTACTGGAACTGCATGACAAGTAGAGAGGAGCTCACTTTGATTTTAAAAGCAGAAAGTAAACTGAGTGAAAGTGATTATGACACATTTGACCAAAACAGACCTCCCTACTCTGCCAAAAAGAAGAAGAAAAAGCACGTCAGCATTGCCAACTATGGATTGCATTATTATGTAGAAATACTTAAGCTAGCTTTAATCTAGTCTAGGTACTAAAAGCAGGCTCATCATAACAGCATGACAATCTATATGAGTTAATTAACCTCCTTTCTGTACAGTCTAGGCCTGAGCTCAGTCATTTAAAGCTAACCTAGATTTTCTACAGAGAACAATAGACTCATTTTTAATTAAACATACAATAGCAAGCTATCTTGATGTGAACAAAAGGAAGGAAAGGAAGCTTAAGTAGACTGTGTTAACATCACATTAAAAGCTCTTCAAGGATTTGAAGAATGAAGTCACAATAAGGGGACATAACTGAAGGGTAACATAAAAGAATATGAATAAAAGAATAAAATTACAAAGCCTACAGTACAAAATGAGTGACAGGTAAAAAGGAGTATAAAATGCAACAAGAAAATGTTCTGGAAATACATTAGAAGTGCCCAGATACTTAGTTAAGTTTATCTTACCGTAGAGTTTAAAGAAGGAATGAGCCAAAAACTATGTAAATTTTATGTAATCAAGTTAATAGGGCCTAAAGAAATTTACTTAATAACATAGCAAAAACAATCTCTGAATTGTAAGAAGATGATATAGGTTTAAAGAGACAAGAAAAGAATAAAATGCATCTACCTAAGGAAAGCTGCTCTAAAGCAATCCAGATTTATTTTGATGTCAAGGAATAATCTAGAATAAATTTCACAGTTAAGAAGTTACCATAAGGTTGTCAGGAACAGATGCTCTCACACCACTCTAATGCCCTTTTTTACAATCAATTTCACAGATTCAGTGAAGAAGAGAAACAGTAAGTGTTATAGATCTTGAGGTTAGTATCATTTAGACACTGCCCTATGACAGTTTCATTGAAACAAAAAGCAAAAGAAACATAATTTTCATGAAAGCACCAAGCAATTGTCATACTGCTTATAAAAATCAAACTTGGAGAGAACCTGCAATGACAACCCATAAGGATCTGTTGTCATTTCAGTTCTACTCAGTATTTTCATTAGTGATTTGCAAGATGCAACAATATAGATATATTAAAAAACCTGGTTGTCACCAATGTGAAAGGTAGAAGGCAGTATCAAATTTCAAAACTATATTCTTAACTAGGATAAATGTTTAAAGTTAGCAAGATTAAATCAAATATTATGCCTAAGAACTTACATATATTGGAGAAAAAATGGAGAACTAAATGGCATTATATTAGAATCAGTTCTGAGCAGAAATTTCTGTCACAATGAGACAAGCAAGTTCTCACTGGGATGTATTTATGAATGTTCCTCTCATGTGCAACACATGGGGCATAATTACTGCACTCTAGTTGGTGTTGATGCCTTATATCCTGAGATAAAGGCAAAAGTCATACTGGAAAGAAGGCAGAATAAACCTGGAAGAATAAATAATTTATGAGTGTAGTCTATAAGAAAAGTGAAAAGAATGTTTAGTCTATGAGAGGATGATATATGTATCCTCAGATATAAACAATTATCTGAATAAGTATATATTCATACACAAATATTTATTACAGCATAAGTGAGACACATAAATACTGTTCACCATCAAGTACTGCATCCAGCTCTGGGGTCATCAACACAGGAAGGATATCAGCCTGCTGGAGCAAGTCCAGAGGAGGCCACCAAGATTATTAGAGGAATAGAGCACCTCTGCTCTGAGGAAAGGCTGAGGGAATTGGGATTCTTCACCCTGGAAAAGAGAAGGCTTCAGGGTGACCTAATTGCGTCCTTCCAGTACCTGAATGGAGCCTACAATAAAGATGGAGAGAGACTATTCACAGGAGCATGTAGTGACAAGGACAAAGGGAAATGGTGTCAAAAATAAAAAAGAGAAAGTTAAGATTAGATATTAGGAAGAAATTATTTACTGTGAGGGTGGTGAGGCACTGGAACAGGTTGCCCAGAGAAGTGGTGGATATCTCATCCCTGGAAGTGTTTGAGGCCAGACTGGATGAGGCTCTGAGCCATCTGGTGTAGTGGAAGGCATCCCTGCCCATAGAACCACCTGATTTTTAAGGTCCCTTTCAACCCAAGCCTTCTGTAAACACAATAGGTCTCATATTTATGTCCACAAATTGAAAATATTTGTAACACTGATCAACATATACCTGAATCCAACTCCGTGCGGAGAGTACATCAGGCAATCTCTTGAGGTCTAGAAACCTGTATTTCTTTTAATTCCTATGTGAAAAATTATACCCTCTCCATGAATCAATTTTCCTGACTTATAAACATGCAAAAAACAGCATTCTTCTACTGCACAAGAGATCATGTCGGTAAACACATAATAAATTGTTCAGAGACAGCAGCGGTTCCATGACTTGAAGGGTTTTTATGCAAACGAAGAGATTTTACTTAACTCCTCTTTCTAGGAGGTCTTTCTAGGCAATGATAGGACTTGAACAAACAGCATGAAGTTGAGTCAGGGGAGGTTTGGGTTGAATATGAGGAAAAGATTTTTCAACCGGAGGTGGTTGGGCACCAGAACAGGCTCTCCAAGGAAGTGGTCACAGCCCCAGCCTGACAGAGTTCAAGAAGCGTTTGAACAATGCACTCAGGCACATGGTGTGACTCTTGGGGATGCCCTGTGCAGGGCAGGGAGTTGGATAATCCTGATGGATCCCTTCCAACTCCGCATATTCTGTGGTTCTAGGCTTTGAACACACCTCCTACCCGGCCAGCTTCTGTCACACGCATTACGGGCACAATGATCTCACTGCAAAGGCACTACATTTAAAAAATGTATTTTAATCCACGTAACGAAGCTGTTTCGCAATGTAATGCAGCGTGAGCATCCCTCCGTGCGCGCCGCGGAGGCCCCGAAGGGCCGCAGAGACACCGCAGCCCGGGCGAGGGCGCAGAACCCCCGGCGCCGACCGCCTCCATTTCCCCGGCCTTTTCACTGTGCCACCTTCCCCCGCCTCTCCGGCGGTATCAACGGGGCGGGCCGGGCTCGCCAGCCCGGCTGCGGCCGCGGCCGGCCCGCTCTCCCCGCCTCCCTGAGGCGCGGCCTGGCCCGGCCCGGCCTGCTGTGGCGGCGGCACCGGCAGCTCGGCCGGGCGGCTCCATGGCTTTCATCCGCAAGCGGCGGCTGGAGCGGGAGCTGTACTCCAAGGAGAGGTGAGCAGCCCTGTCCCGCCGGCCCCAGGAGCCCCGCTCGGCCCCGGCCCCTCGGAGCGCCCGGCGGAGCTGCGGGCGGCGGGGCCTCCGGAGAGGCCGCGGCACAGCCGGGAGGAGAGCGCGGGCGCTGTGCTGCCCTCGGTGTTGTTACTGCTGGGATCAGGTGGCTGGTGGTTCCCCTGAGTTAAAGCTTTAAAAGGGTGTAGAAAGGACCTGGGAAAACAGGAATGCTGCTTGCCTTGCATAGACTGCGTGAAAAAATAGCGTCTTGTAGATTTTTGTATATTAGTTTGTTCTCAGTTGTGCTTGTGGCATGGAGCTGTGCTTCACTCTAGTTTGTTGTAGTTTGTTGTGATTTTTTTTCCTTTTCTTTTTCTCCTGAACACTTTAGTCAGTGTACTGTCAGCCCTTAAATTACAGACTCTGTGTTGTCTCTTTAAAGCGTTAAATTCAATTAGCCCGTTCCTGCTTGCTGACTTTGTAATCTTTGTTTTGTTTCTGAACCTACAACAAAGGCTTGTCACACATGCTTGAGTGTATCCTGAATTTACTCTCTTATATTTAGGTAGTGTCCCACTTTCGTTTGCCTGGCTTAGCTGTATCTGCCTTGTCAAAAAGTTTCTAAATCTTTTGCAAGCTTAATATTTTCGCACAGGAGATCTCTGTGAGAGCATTAGGTCGGCTCAGGTCGACACAGCAGAAGGACAGCACCTTCTCTGGGGGGTCAGGGATCCCCAGTTGTCTCCTGCTGCAGGAACCAGGGAAACAGCAGGCTGGTCCCATGCGAGCCCTGTGCAAATTCTTCCTGGTGCAGATCTCTGCTGGCTACACAGCGCTGTTTATTGTTGATGAGAAAGCCACATGATGAAGAGCTGGATTCACTCTGTCCATATAAATTCTGATTCATAGTTGTACAGCCCATGAAGCTACCGAAGCTACCACTTCCTCTGAAGTGTTTCTTTCTTTTTTTTTTTTTTTTTTTAAGTACAGATGTGTTCTGGATCACGTTTTGTCTTCTTGTATATCTTTTTGCTTTGGGGGGGCTGCTGTGGTTTCAGTTGTGTGTAAGGGGCTGCAGGCAGAAAGGACAAACTTCCGGTTTGAAGAAGGAAAAGAGAAATATTTTTAATTGTGAAGTAAAGCATCTTAATTGTAGGAAAAACAAGTAAAGTGACTGTTAGCTGTGTAATGTAAATAGTCCTTTTTTTTTTTTTTTTGGGAAGCTGAGAAAAAAGACCAAAAATCAGACTTGTCCCAAAGAACCCAAGTGGGATCTAAATCTCTTCTAAAAAGCCCTGAGAACAAAGTCAGCATATAAGTGTGTCAGCATTACTGATCTACAGTTATTGATGAGAAGTTTTTTCTTTGCTCATACATGAAAGCATATCAGGATCTTATTTGAGCTTGTAATTTGAGCATTCCATGAAAGATCAGTCTCGTTCTCATTTGCACTGGCAGCTTTTTCTATATCTGCAAACCCATTTCTCTGTTTTTTCCCCTTGCCTAACAATTGATATTAGTACAAAATCCAAGTAAATATATATGTTTTGTACCCCATATCAGGTCCCTCCCTCTCCCTCTTTTCCTGTGCTTTTCTCCACTAGGAAATCTTAAAAGCATTTAAATGATTTAAAATATTTTGAGCTTAGAAATATCAGATCAGAAGTCACTGTATTTTTGTTGTGTGTTGTCCTCATAGTTCTACCTTGAAACAACAAAAATCCTGCTTGCTATGACTTCATTGAAGGGACAGGTTCTGAGAATTTTTTTACCTAGGTGCTGGGTAGCTGTTAGAGACACCAACTTCTGCTTAAAAACTTTGCTTGATCTTTGTATCCTTAGTGTAGCTATTTCCTAGTGAAATGAGCATGGCTTTTAAAAATTTTGGGGCAACTGCATTTGATGTATGTTTTGGTTTGAGATTTGTTGTTATTTTTTTGGTTGTTACTTGTATGTTGCTTTCTACAAAACTTCAAGCTGTAAAAGTTCCAGTTAAGAGTACTGTGGAACTTGATAAGTGAGAAGTTAATCTTCTTAGGCAGTTGTTTTGGAGGGAAGGAAGATCAGATTAGTTTTAAGTGATCTGAAAAAAAAAATATTTCTTCTTAACTAATTAGTCCACTTTCATATCTAGTTACATAAACCCTCTTTTCTGACTATTTGCCATTTTCTAGTAGAAAACAAGAAAATGCTGAAATGTCCTGTGTGCAGGACAGTTTATTTAATCCCTGAAATATTCATCCTTCATGAACAGCAATCCTTTTTTGCAAACAATTTTAGTTATAAAACATTAAATTAGATGATGTGGTGTTTGGCTCAGGTCGTTGCTTTCTTTATAAATTGATTTCTCACTTCTGCTGGCAGTGTGCCTAAATACAAGCAAGTGTAAATGCTTGATACAGGGGCTCTCTATACAGTGCTGCTGGTTTGTCGTGCACCCTGCTTGGCTTCCTGTTTGAGGGGTGAATTTCTTCTGCTGGATGGAAAAATCACTCACATGAAGCAAAGTACTGGCAGCACGTAGGTGCTGCAGATGGATCTTTGGTGTGATGGTTGCTTGGGCATTGGGTTTATATATATATATATGTACATATTTTTTTACTTTTTTTTTTCCATCAGTAGCTTTATCTTACTCTCTTGAAACAAAGTATGCATAATGAAGGCTTTTATCCAAACGTCAGCAAATGAGTCCTACAGCTGGCCTACAGATAATTGTTCTTGTTGGGAGAAGGTTTAATTTTAGAGTTGGTTTTGCATAGCTGTGTGCTGCTGCTAGATTGGGCTGCCCTGCTTTTTCATCCCTGACAATTTCCTTCTGTTATCACGATTGTACTTCCAGTTTCAGGTCAAGTGATTGTGCAGGGTGTGTTGAAAACTTGAAACCCTTGTGTCCAAGTAGATCTCCAGCACGTGCTTTTCTGATGAAAGGACGAAAATAGTAGGACTTCTATCACAGATTATGAATTTATAGCAGAATCAATGGGTACCTTTCCTGGGTGGTATAAAAAGGATTTTGCCAAGGCACTGGTCCCTGCATGATCATTCCTGTGTCTAGTTTGAATAAGTCCAGTGCTTCAGTTGGTAGGTGAAATTGGAATATAAAATAAACTGAGGACTTGTTTTGTTTTCTTTTTTTTCCTCCCCAGGTATTATTGGATGTCTGAGTCTTTTCCAAACTGAAGTATAGAGGGACGTGCACAAAGCAAAGTAACAGTAAAATTCTCAAGTAGGCTAAGGCTGATGCAACACACTTTTGTTTGGAGGATATTTTGTAGCATGTTGGCAGGCTATATAAACCCCAGGTTGTAGTTGGTAAAGGGTGACTGGCTTCTTGGCTGCATGCTCAGAGCAATGCTAGGAATGTTTGGGTGCCTTTGGGTTCCCAAACCTTGTGTATTGGGAATGACATCATAGGAGCTGAAGTTTTGCAAGTGTTTTCTTGATACTTAGTGCCGAGTTTTCTTATGGGTCTTGGGTATGTTCTTGACTCATATTCCTCAGACCTTTTCTGAGTGGCAATTATATAGTAGCTCTTTGAAAAAGGAAGTGAGTTCTGTTTTTCTTGGCAAGATAATTACCTTTTTTCTACCTGGAGCTGCTTCAGGAATACTGATTCCCTTCACAATAAAGTACCTTCCAACTGACTGGCATATGATTTTTCAGTTATTCTTAATATAATCTTTCTGGGACTATGTGAAGACAGGAATTTGAAATAGGTCTTCAAGCAAAATTATGTTGGCATGCTTTAATTTACCTGTCCCCTTAAGTGTAGGTGCTTACCTTTTAAGCTCAAACAGCTCCTCATAGACTGTTAAAAGATTAACTCTTTACCAGGTTCTGTATGCTTTTAACATTGTGTGGATTGAAGATGTTTCAATACAAAAGCTCTAAATAAAGCCTTCATTAAAGTTATCTGAGGAGATGTAGAGATGTGTGTGCCTACACTGTACTGATCATCCATTGCTGTAGCTCCTGCCCCTCCAACACAAACCCTCAGACAGACAGGCACAACTATGACTGAAAATCTTTCCATTTTGGATTTGGGAAACTCCTTGTGTTATTTAAGTTGGAGGTGTTGGTTTTTCCAGCTGTGTGAGTTGTTATTATAAAAGATATTCCCTTTTCTAGCATGTTCTTCTTTCTTCCCTCTCAAAGCTGCTGCTGTTGATTTTTGAATGCAGAACTTGCATTAAACCTGAGATGTAACAGTCTAAGTGCCTTTCCATTCTAAAGCTCAAGGCTTTGCCATAGCAGCACTGGTGGCTACTGATTTATTTTACCCTGGAAAGTGAAACTGCCTTTTCCCCAGCATCTCTTGACAGCAGGGCTGCTGTGTGGGTATGCTGCATTCCAAAGGGTAAAGTCTCATTCTGACCACCTTGTTCTTGTGCCTCACCCCTTCACATGGTACTATTTCTGGCATTCCATGTACCCTTCCATGTGCAAAACTATCCTGGGAAAACTCCACAGGTCTGAATAGAAGCTTACATTATGGCCTGTCTGCTAATGTGATCGCTTTTTAAGTCAAAATTGGCTGGTCACCACTACTGGAAGTAGTTTTTGAGGTGTTATGAGTCTGTAGGACCAGAAAAGTAGCAAAGTTACTGGAGCTGCTTTTTTTTTCCCCCTTCAAATTCTGATTTTCAAATATTACACATAATAAGAAAATACAGTAATCTTGGAAGTTCTCGGAAGGTTTGTTTGCTGTTGGTGAGACACTGAGTATAAAGAATGGACTGTTAAGAGGCTATAGTATAAGACATTGAACATCTTGCAGGTTCAACCCTTATAGCTACTTCTATGGAGTTTGAACTTTTTGGAAAATCTTGTCTGATTTGTCTCGTTGTCATTTTCAGAATACTATATGGTTGGTTTTTGTTGTTTTTGTTTTTTTTTTTTTTTTTTTTTTGTTAGCCTAGTGTGTTAAGTTCATTGTACAAGAAAAAAAAATGGTCAATGATCCCTAAAGACATGCCTGTGGCTTACTAACTTCATCAGTGTGTTGCAAACCATTAAATACCTCTGTGACCACAACATTTGTGGGCATAAACCTGTCTTTATTAGGATACAAGCATAAAAATATCCTGTAGTAACCTTTAAGGTGTGAGTTTTATTGCTGGATTTCAAAGTATTTTGTGTCAATAGATATTCGAGTTGCTTTCCAAACTATAGCATTACCTTTCTCTAAGTAGATTTTTAATAAACACTCATTAATGATTTATACTTGGGAAGTTTCAAGTAACAATTGGGCTGTTAATTTTGAAAATGGATCAAGATTAACCACTTGCTGGTAATAAGAAAAATGTCTCAAACTTGATCCTTTGCAGTTTGCCTGAAAAATAACTTTATGATGTTTACTTATTACTGTATTACAGGAATATAAAGGTTTAGAGCACCAGGCAAAGGTGTTTAATAGACGCTGAAGGGATCACCTACAAATATGTAAGAACCAGAACTGGGCTTTGTTTGTTGGTTGGTTATTTGGTTGGGGTTTTTTAGATGCTGGTTCTTGCTGATAATTTAAAAGTGGAAAAAAATCCAACCCCTTTTTCATTTTAGATACCAAAATATTTTTGTACATTATCCAGTTAAAACTTATGATTTGGTAACTAACTGCTTTAGATTGACATATTTTTATGTCTTGGGATCAGACTTGAAGGCAAGGAAGACTGGGGACACTTATTGTGTCACAATCTTGACATTGATTTTTTGATCCAGGCTGCTGTTGCAGGTCAGTGTGACAAAGTCATAGGCTTACAGAGTGTGCTGTTAATTACACAGCACTGGGAACAGTACAGCTGCTCAGTGGCTGAAAACCAAAATATAATTTTCAACTCTTACAGGTTTAACCAGTTTCTTATACAGGATATCTCATGCATTCTCTGCCTACTGTTACTTCTTGTTTGTTTTGGGGGTTTTTTTTAGTCTTCCTGTCATGCGCAGAATTAAATTACTATTTTAAATCTGTGTTAAACATGCATACAAATTCTTTTTGTAGGACCACATAGCAGTTGATAGTATATAAATTTGGTGTGCTGGTCATCTTGATGTCACAAGTGTCTTTGGAATACCTCCTTTAGCTCTTTGGAAGGCAGTCAGCCCAAAGGCCGACTGCTTAGTTGTACTTTGAAAACTACAGCCCATTGCTGTAGTTTTATAGCTATTGTGATTGATGTCCTATATTTTTCAGGCCTTCACAACATTGTTTGCCTCCTTATGCAACATGCCAGAGACTGATCTGTACCCTTGCTATCTGTAGATACTTGTTAAACCTCCTGGAAAGCCTGAAGTATCATTATGTACAGTGATGGTTCTCAAGAGAGACCCTGTTGATACAGTAACTATCAGTGGCTCTGTTTATTTATGTGAAAGATATTTCTTCTGTGAAGATAAAAAAGACTGCACTCTAGTAATATGAGGAAACTTGACTTTTCTTTGACAACTCTGTGGATCATTAACACAGGCAAACGAAATTTAAATACTTGAGCAGTAAAGACTGAGATGAGTTGAGAAATTCCAGAAGGTTATTCCAGAGATCATGCATCATAAACTTCAGAGTTCTTTATTAGCAGTAACTTGAACTAGTCTACATTTGTTAGCCAGTAGTGAGATGAAAGTCTGAAAATTTTGCTTTCACTTATGGGTATAATATTATTTTAAAAGGGGCAGTTTTTGTGACATAGTTTTGAGACAGGCAGTAAGTTTGTCCCAATTGCAGTGGGTGCTTGAGAGAAGTAGAGACTTGGGATTGCATTTGTGGAGATTTGATATCTGGGCTCTGTCTGCCTGCAGAAGTGACTCGTTGCAGCCTGAAAATACAGGAAAATGCAGTAGAGTAGCAACAAGCATAGAAATGCTAGGAAGAGGCTTCAGCTTTGGACATGGAAGACATGGAAGGCTTTATGGAGAGTGGGAGGGGAAGATAAATATGGAAAATGCACTTAGCCTATATGATGGACGGTATTTGAGGAAAAATGCTTTAACAGCTTCCAGCACAGCAATACAAACCCATTTTCCAGACAGAAAAGCTAAGGTCAGTGAGCAGGAGATCATTGCACAGGAGGTCACTGGTCTTAAGCAAGAAGCTCTACAGTGATGCTGTCTCTGTAAGCCTGGAGAATGAGTATTCATGTGGAACAGACGCAGAGTGAATAGCAAAAGGATAAACTGGATGCTGCTAGAAAACATGGTATATAAAAAGGAGTAAACCTACAGTTTTCCTACAGTACTTATTTAGTCTATATAAAGAGTTTATCTTGAGTTTTTGTGCATATCTTTTCTTTTTCTTTTCTTTGTGAAATCGTCTGGTTCAGCAGCAGTAAGTTATGCTGGGGAAAGAATACCTCAAATTCTTGCCCACAGCTTCTGGTTTTGGGAAGGTGAATTGACTTAAGGCATCAAGTTGATTTATAAAGTGACAAGTACAAAGATACAATAGTTTCATAGAGGTAGTTATAATGACAAGATTTCAAAGAGAACTCTCTTGGTTTATGTATTTTGGCTTATGTTGAGCATATTGTAGTTACTGTGAATAGCAGCCAATGTTTTGATATAAAAACATGTCTTATCTTGAATACATGATGGATGCCTGCATTTACCAAAAACTTTAAAAATCTGGTAAATACCAGTGCTGTCAACAGGTGTATTTGGAACAAATACAAAAATGTGAGGAGTTTGTTAAAAGAAATAGGTGGAGACAAAGGAAAGAGCTCAAGAATGACGGATTTCAGAAACTTAATTTTATTGAACACCTTATAGTTTTTTTGGAAAAAAAAATATTATGGGACCATAAATGCCATTTCTCTGAAGCTCATGCGCCCTATGTCAATAGTGGCTGTTTCCTGATGAAAGAGAATAGATTTTTTCCAAACAAATCTGGGTGCTACCTTTGTTCTTGACTTTTAAATTTTTTTTTTATTATTTAAACGATAATAATTGGCTTGTAGATAATAAATGAAATGTACATGCTTATCGTACTAGAAAGAAGAGCATTTTACTGGTGAATTGCTCTTTATATATCCTAACAGAGCTTTATTAAAAGCTTTAAAAATGTGATAGAACTTGCAAGATCTGGGCTTGCAAAATCTAAGTTTGTCCTGGATGATTTCAACTGGATGATATGTTGAAAAATGGGCTATAATGGTAACTGCATGGAAGCTATAATGTTTCATGTCCTGAGTATAATTTCATATGGCACAGAATAACTCTTGGGTCAGTTGGGGTCAGCTGTCCTGGCTGTGTCCCCTCAACTCCTTGTGCACCTTGCTGGCAGGGTGGGGTGAGAAGCAGAAAAGGCCTTGGCTCTGTTTAAGCACACTCAGTGTTGAATTATCAACAGTTTTCAGCACAAATCCAAAACAAAGCCCCATAGTAGATACTCCAAAGAAAATCAAGCTAAAACCAGTACAATGGCATCATAAAAAAAACTGTTTTCAAGAGAGGAAAGTAAAGATAAGGCCATTTTGAAAAAGCAGCAGAGCAGTAAGACAAAGTATCTTGGAAACACGAGCAGTTTTGAGTATATAGACCCACTGTTACTTGCAGCTGTGGTAAAACCTTTATTGTTATATTCTATTTAAGATAGCAACCACAACAAAATCTTTAAGTGCACAAGATGTATTTTCAATAACGTTATTTTTCATTGTGAAATATGCCTTTTTGATGAACCAGCTGTTCAATTCACTCTGTTCATTTTGTGAACTCTTGACATATTTACTGCTGTTTGAATACTGCTCTGGGGACACTTGGTGTTTATTAGCGTTTTCACAGGCATTTCTGTTGAAGCACATCATGAGCAAAGTACAAAAAGCTCAAAATGTGAGTGTAAATAAATACTAAGTACTTGTGCACATCAGATCAGTGCTGCACACAAGCAAGTTGTACTTCCCACTGAAGTTGTTTTTGCTTCTCCTGCTGTGCCAGTATCAACTGGTGTTCTCTATAGCTGTAACACTCAGTCACTGAGTGTTCACCCTGTTAGAATGTTGTTGAGCTTTGATGACTTGTGGCAGTTTTAATTAAGTTGGTAGACAAAGCATTTTCATGTTCTCCCTAATCTGGCCTATCTGCATGTACTTGGTACCTGCACTGGCATTACTATGATCCTGCAATTAAATACTTTCGAAGACTTCAGTTTCCTATTTTTGTTTTGTTGTTGTTAAGGTTTGTTTTAATCACATTAGGCCATGAACAGGCTTCCTGGGGGTTGAACAGAAGTAGGGAGGAAGTCCAAAATGTGGTTGGTGAGGAAGGTAATACTTCCTCAGAGGGCATCCATCAAGTGACTCAGTTGTGTTGTAAAATCTGTGCCAGTTTTGTCACTTAACATTTTAGACCAATGTAATTTGGCTTGGCTTCAAAACAATCTAATTTCATCCATTTTATGTGATTAGTTCCTGCCCTTCCTTTTTGTGTCGTTGCATATTTTGCCCGGCATACATTGATCAGGGCTAAAGCAGAAAGCCTGGCTGTATTTGAATAGTTTCCACCTAGGACACCAGAATCAAATAGCTAACCTTAGATGTGTTGGAAGAGCATCAATTTATCTTCTTCATATGTACACAAATTTTCCATATAGGTTGTTATTTTAAAAAGCTAAATTAATTCACTATTAGAGTGTGGGGTGCAGCAAAAAGATCACTAGAAACTTTCCAAACACTCGAGATGTTTTATTAAGAGTACTAACTGCTATGGTGTTTTCTCTTGGAATAAAAGTTTTATTTTTTTTTAATTTGTAGGTTTTCACTGCTTCTTCTTAACCTGGAAGAATATTACTTTGAACAGCACACAGCTAATCATATTACGAATAGAGATTGCAAAGATGAAAGGTACAAAACTCTTACATAACTTAATTTACTGGAGTCGTTCTAGACTCATGTATCTCGAACACATGCACAACTTTTATTTTATTGTTCCTTTTAGAAAATTCAGAGGCTCCCTAAAAATCTGTTCAAAGTCAATTATTTTTGAACCAGATGACAATATCCAGCCCATTATCAAGGTAAGCAGTGCAAACTTAAATTTCTTGATAACTAAAGATTCTCTTAAAAGATTTTAAGAAAGACTGTGTATTTTTATAACTTGCTGCAGATACCATTGAGGGATTGCATTAGTATAAAAGCCCCAGAAGATAATGAAGCAAATAACCCTTTCACACGGTAGGTAAATTTCGGATACTGTATGTATTTATCTTCTTTTAAAGCCCAAATGCCCATAATTTCAAATATCTTATTTACATTTTAGGAATACATCTGGAGGGATTTCTGTTGTATGTAGCCAGGTAAGACCTGGATATAATAGATTATTGATGTGTAAATGGGTGAGGTTACAAAATGAGCAAGCTTATGTTCTTTAATGGTATTTTTCCTCAAAGCTGTCGTCCAAGTGTGGGAAGTTCACTGAAAACAAAACTAATTAGTGTCAAAACCTTAGCATTAATGTGAAACTGTTGATGCTGGAAATTGCAAACTCTTAATGACTTCATTAAATCATTAATTCAATAAACTGAACTTTTTGCCCTGCACTTAATAATGGAGCTTAGGGAAACTTTAGAATTGAATGAAAAAGGAGAATAGACTGTAATAAACCTTCTTTATTAATAATCTTTAGTTTGGTCTTGTTATGCTGCTTTCATCTACTTTCTGCAGCATGTTGTGGTAATAGCAAAGCCATCTCAGTACCTGCAGTTCAGCTTTGTGAAAACTCTGGATTGTGCTGTGTCCACCAAATAGATTTCAGTAGTTGTCCTGAAATATTGTCTTCAAGTTTCAGTCAGGAGTTGTGATGGTGGATGTATTCATTCTTAAAGTTAACCAAGGGGATACACTTTAAATTTTGATAAATTTCAGTTGATAGGTGTTCTAAAGCTGTAAAAATTTTAAAAAAATGTTCACATGTTCCTTTCAGGATAGAACAGAGTTGAGGTGGGAAATACAATTTTAAATATTCTTGTATATTTCTAAAACCTGTCTTTACCAATGCCCAAGATTGATAGCCTTGCTCAGTTGCATACTGCTGCAGTCAAAACAAACTCAAGCATTTAATACTGTCTATACCAGAGAAGTTTGTGGTTTGTGTTGTAGTAATCAGTATATTTAATTTCATTTTGAAACTGCTTCTGTGGAAAATACTGTGTAATCTATTTCTTGAGTTGGCAGCTTTTCTCGTGTACTGATGATTTTTAAAAAAGAATTTCTAACTGCTCCAGGCAATGCTTCCACCGTACATCATTACTATATGTTCTGAAGAGCAAGTGATTATAAGAAACATCTTGTAGGAAAGAGGAATTACGTTTTAAGATGGAAAGTGTGGTTAGCACCCCCCACTCCTCCCATTTGTAACTTGCCAGTCGTCTTCCTATATCTGAGGAAATGTTATGAAATACCTGGGTGGCATCATATATGCTGGTATTTTGTATAAAAGGCATATGGACTTCCAAGTGTCAAGTAGTCACTAGTTGTAATTATGACAGATCATGATCCAATTAAAAATATGTTTTTTTTAAGGTAGAATTTTTGCCTTGCAGGAAACCACACATAGGGACTACTTGGAACATCTTAAGCATCTTTGCCTTTTAGACTCAGAAAAAGTAGTTAGTATGTGGCTGGATAAGCAGCTTTTCTTTATGTAACAGACAATTTAGAACTAATGGCTTTAAAATATGGCAAATGGGAATAATAACTTGAGATTATTTCAGTATTTTTTCTTGAGATAAAACTGGGGGGAATCCTCAAAAGTAGGAAATTAATACAGTATGCTTAGGTTTTTGCTCAGCTTACAAGTGAAAAAACCCAAACCATTATGTCTCCTTCTTATGTAATATAGAGTACTCACTATAATTATCCTGCAGAACAGCAATGTATGTGAAGCAGGTTTCTCATTCTGATTCTCCCATGGCCTGATTCAGGTCTGTAAATGCTGATGTCAGATGAAAGACACCAATTACCATTGTTTTTTAGTGTAGCACTTATAGAGGCATGCTGAACTTACAGGCTTCTAAGCCTGCCACTTGCTTTCTTCTAGCTGGATGTTTCTTGGAGCAATTGTGTGGTAAAGGTTGGCTCTCTGTCAGCTGGTGGGAATGAGGAAGGCTGTAAGTAGCAGCCAGGAGAATTCTGCATAGAGAGCATTGTACACATCCGTTCTGGCAAGTTTGGTACTTGCCCTTGGTTTGGGGCTGCTGCCGTGATGCCTTGGAGTGTAGAACCACAGATGTGCTACCTATAGGAAGGAAACTGAGGCACTGAGAAAGGACGTGTGATCAACTAAGTCTCTTGGACCAGGAGTAGAACACAGTAGGTTATGCAGTTGTCACCCCAGGACAGCAGTTCTGTGTGTTTTGTTTAGTTCAGAACCAATCCTGATCTTTGGCCTGAGATTTAGCAAATTTGAGCCTTCTCTACAAACACCAAAACCACAACTTATTTCTGGCTTGTCACCCTTGAGATGGTGGATAGTAAGGCATGGTGTACAAATTAGTGTGCTAGCAGTCATGTCTTTTTCTAGGAGTTGTGGCAATGTTCTGAAGAAGGAGAGTAGGTTTTTGTGGGTTTTGGAGAGGAAAGATGTTATCAGAGATGAAGCTAGCACCAGAGAAATGAAACTGTTCAAAAGCATGGTATTGGATGAGGGAGGAAATCTGGTGTTCACTGCAGTTGGAGCTGGAAGCGAAACGTTTAGCAGCAGAAGAAAGGCATTCATTTGAGAAACTTTGCACAGTGTGTGTTTTGAATTGCCAATCTGGGGTAATTCCTGTTTGGACAGAACTTTGAGCCACTAAAAGAGGGGGAGGATCTGCCCCACTGAATGTAGCTGTGTGTATTTGCTTTAGTATTGCAACTCCTTGAAGGTCATATGATTAGGATAAAAGCCCACTAATCAACTGTATAAGTAAGCCTCTGAACTAAATTGTACTTTTGCTCTCCTTGCAATATAAAAGCTCATTGTTTTTGTGCAGTTTATCTGAGGTAGTTAAAGCAGGATATTATAACCAAGTGTTTTGCTTGCTTAAACAGTGTTCTTAGCTTTGTATTTACAAGTACTTCTGATTAATTTTATTCTTTTTTAAGGTGTGAATCTGTAATGTCTGTTACTCTTTCAGGTTTTTCTCATTAAAGAAAGAAATGTTATTGCACCCTATAAAACAGTAAGAGTAAGTATGTATTTTTTCACTGCTTTTAGCAAACTGGAGTTTTGTAAGGATTTATGTTCTCATTTCTAAAAGAGTAAGATAATTATGATTTGAGGAATATGACAATAAAGCTTTTTTAAAAAAAGCAATTGCATCTTGAAAAACCATGTCTGAATTCTTCTGTGATGGCTTTCTGATGCTTCTTGGAGGACATGCTGCAAACTTGACACTTGCATTTACCTTGATGTGCAACTCTATGGGCTCAACAGTCAGAGCTATCAGCTGACTGCTCATGTACAGTGGACACTGCATCCTGGCTAAGTGCCTTCTCCTCAGTTCTGCTCAGATCTGAGAGATTGCTAATTGGTATTTCCCAGCTGAGTGGTTCTCAGTTCAAAGAAGTGGCAGATAGGGCTGCTCCCAGCAGAAATTGGAGCTTTCTGCTGGTGGAGTCAGTCTGCTCCAATTCTGAGCCTGGAGGCTTCAAGGCATAAAAGCAAGAGTTCTTTGCTTAAACTGTGGGATTAGTTAAGATACAAATGCCAGTCTTTTATTAAAAGTTAATAAAGTTAATCCACATTTTGCCCAAGAATTGAAGAAGACAGAATTATATTTCTCAATGTATTTGTTCAAGTAAGAAACTTCAAGAATGATGGAGTCCATAAATTTCTTTTACTGTAGTGGACAGCAAAGAGGCAAGAGAGGATCTCTGTTCTCACAACAAGTGCTTTGGGTTGGTTTTTTGTGTTTAGATCTGTCTCTAAAATAGGTCTTTAAAGATTTTTCTCTTAGTTTTGTTTTTTTTTAATTCATGTGTTGAACCTATTTTGTCTTCTAGTCCTTCCATGATCTGTTTTGCAGCCATGTGCAAGATTTATTAAGTACCAGACAAGTACCTCATCCTATTGCCAACACAGTGGAAAATAAAAGAATTAGAAGGGTTGTTTGGAAAGCTTTTCACTTCATTTTCTCCTAAGTTATGATTCATTCACAGCTAAAACATTTCTGACAGTTAGCCATCACAATTTACTTTGCTAAAGTGCAGCTATGTTTCTGTGTTTTAAAACAAGGAATCTAGTTCACCTTCAATCTTTTCTGATTTTTTTCTGTTGCTGCTGAATATCTTCTACTTGAATTGTTGCCAGTTCCGTATTTGTCACTGAGTGCTGGAATTGAGTAATACATTTTATCTTCCATGTCTTTCTTTGATTGTTTCGTATCAATTATAAAATACTGAGCTGTTGTCTTTGAATATGGCTGGAGAGCTGCAGAGACAACTGGTCACAAGAACTGTCAAATTGTTGGCTGTAAGCAATACTTGTAGACCATTCACTAGGATTTCTGAGAGCTGTGTTTTTTCCCGTTGAAAAAAACAATGCTTGGGTGAAATGTTGCAAGGCTTTTATCTAAATTGCTACTGAATTTCATGTCTCTCTATAATCCAGTTCCATTTGCTTTTTGAAGCATGCTTTCCTTTTGCATTGCTGTTAGTTCAGCTCTGATCACGTACTCAGATCACTGAAGATCATCTAGATTTTCGTGTCTTTCTTCCTTCAGTTTGAAATTAATCCAGTTGTATCTACTGACCAGTGTCTTGCTGTAGTCTTACTGATCACTTGGTTTGTTATTTATTTAAGTCTAGCCTGAGAAATCATAAAACACTACAGAAACATATTGATACAGTTTTATACTACATTCAGGGGTCATGAAAGGATCCAACAACCTTTTGCTAAATGTGAGTTGTGTGTAAAGTTAGTACCAGTTGATCCATGCACATACTTTTAATATACTTAAGTTAAAATCAGGAATGTCTACTATAAAGTGACACTTAAGAAAACTAGGAAAACTTTGTAGGGGAAAAATGAGTGTGCCACATAAGCTGATCGATGTGCTACTAGGGCTTTTGTAAATAGCTAGTCAAAATAGGCTGTGATTGGATTTGGGATCCTTTCAGCTCAAAACTACTTATGTAGATGACAATGACTGACTCTTTTAGCCTAGTCTTTAAAGATTTGGTGGACTGGTGTCTTTCATGTATGAGAAATACAGTAGCTGTTCAAAATGTAACATGCCATTTGCTAGTTCTATATTTGCCTGTGTTTAAAATAGATACTAAAATAAGTAATATTAAAATAGGCAGAACAGGTAATACTTCTACATTTACTGATGTTTGCACTGCATTAAGTTAGTCATTTCAGAGCTATTGTGCTGTATTGTGTTAAACAACAGACAAAATACTGCACAGAGAGCTTTCCACAGGGAAGATATATTTGTAAAGAAAAAAGATCAGGTTTTACATCTCCTTTTGGAATCTTTGAGGTATAACGCAATCTTTAAAAGCATAGTTTTACCAGGTTTTAGAGTTTTATTAGTTAGGGAGTTTTAGTTTAGTTTGGTTTAATTTTATTTTTTTTCCCATTGAGTTCTTTTTGAAATTCATTTGTAGTAAATGTACTTTTAATTTTAGGGTAGAGCAGAACACTTATTCCAACTGGACGTTGCTGGGAAAGTGGGAGATGTTGTGCAAACTCTACATCAGGTATGTGGTTATTTGATATCCCTGCTTAGTTTGTCACAGCATCTTTTGATTTTTAGTATAGAACTTTATTTGTTCTCAAGGTGAGAATCTTGGAGTATCTTTAAAATGTGGACTTGAACACAGCATCTAGTTCTGACAGCTGTTGTAAGTGACCCATGTCAGCTTTTAGTATGCAAGGTTGTAGTAAGAAAAGTAGTAACATGGCAGTAGCAGTGAATAAGTATGTCCTACTTTAAAAAGAAATAGTAATAGATTTTTTAGTATGCTGTCACCAAGAATGCTAAAGCCCCTCCTGTTTCTGTTGACTTCTGAGCTGTATGGGACATCTTTGTGCTATTTCACTTAAAGCTTATATTTTAGCTTTACAGGGCTTCTTGTCTAGATAAGATGGGAGATCAAGCTGCCATGGTGAGTATCTGATTATTTCTAATATCTTTGCTTAATAATGAAAATGTGGTATCACTGTTTAATAATTAAGTTCTCATTGAATTTGAATCAGAGACCGTATTAATTTTTCTTTCCTTCTACATTAGATAACTGCTATATTGCAATCACGCTTGGCTAGAACTTCATTTGATAAAAACAGGTACTTTTCTAGTCATTTTCTGTTGGGAAATCATTTTCATCTGGTTGGTTGATTAGTTTACTGCACTGATAATTAGATGGCTGGTTGAGTTAGTGTAAGTTCTCTAATTCAGAGAATTAGCTTCTTTGTATTCTGAAGCATCTGGAATGGAGAGTGAGAAATTCTGTGTTGTGATGATGAATGTGTTACTTTGTCTCCGAAATGTTTCATTTCTCCATGAATTTGTTGCAATTGGGCATCAGTATATGCCAAATAAAATTATAGTTTTATAAGAGTTAACTGGTTTGCTGGTCTGACACTGCAGCAGAATGTAGCAGTGTTCCTTTCTGGAGTGCCTGTTAAAGTGGAGGTCCCATCAAAGAACTTTATTCCTGTGTAAAATAGGCTTAGTGAAGTCCCCATTCTGATGTCCCAAGGTTATAAGCTAACTAAGAAACTTTCTAAATAACTTAAGGGTGCCTCTACCAAAGTAAGAACTGGAGGTAAACTTACTCCTTTTCTTCACTTGTAGATTTCAAAGCATTTCTGAAACGCTGCATATGGAGTGTAAAGCAGAAATGGTGACGCCACTGGTGACTAATCCAGGGCATGTGTGCGTTAGTGATGCTAACTTGTACTTCCAGCCTCTTAATGGATATCCTGTAAGTGCCTCATAGATGGTCTTGCATACAGTGTGAGCACGCTGCCCTGCTAGTGGACAGTTTTAATTTTCCGTACTTTTTCTCTAAAACGCACATAGAGCATATCTCCAAGAAGACTATTTTCAGTTATATTTAGAAGGTCATTAGTTTTCCTTTGTTCTCTGCTGCATTCAATGTATCTCTTCTTCTGAGGCTTCATTCTGTGCTAACTTGATGAAAGTTTAACTCCTACTGACAAAGCACAAAATGTCCTTTGCTCATTCTCTACTAATATTTGAAGATCACTATTTGTAACTTTTCATTTAAGATAAATTTCTCAATCTTAGTCTGATACTGACCCAACTTAGAGCTTTATATACATGCAGTTTACTTTGGGAGCTCTTAGCTAGGTTTTCTATTAAACTGATAATTTCTTTCTCTGGAGGAAAACAGAGTGCATGTTGCACATGGATTACTGCTTTAGAACTTTGTCATAGAAACACTAGTGATCATCTGAGCAGGCCACTGATTTAGCTATGATTCTGTGAAATACCTTTAGTATGGACATGGCGGTAACATGATCACCAGAAAACTTAACTTAAATTCTCAGATTACTTTTTTTTCCAATTTGCTTGTCAGCATGTGAGATTGCATCAGCAGCCCTGATGCTGCTCCAGCTGGGTAAGACTGGTCCTGCAGGCTGGTGGAGCACAGTCTGCCCAGGGATGAAGTACCAAGCTACCCATCCTCTAATTCCTGTGCTGGACTGCCAGTTCCCTCCACAGGGCTGAGGACTGGAGCATACCTCTACTGCTCTCATCCACTGGTACCCTGTGGGGAAAGAAAGGAATCTGTGCCTAATTTGAGTGCCCTAAGGCCAAGGAAAGGACTAGCAGAAGATTCAGTGGAGTCTGGAGACTCAGACACAGGGAAGATAAAGGGAAAGCTCTGAGAGCTCTGAAAGGAACATTGAATTAGAAAGATATTGTCTGTTACAAGAGGAAGGAACGTTTGGAGCTAGTACAGAGAGTGGAAAAGTGAATTGGAGAAAGTGTGTTTGACAAAGAAGGAGGAATTTGGGGGCAGACTTTTTAGCAGGGCCTTTTGCTATAGGTCAAGGGTAATAGTTTTAAATTAGAACAGGCTACATTCAAACTAGATGGATAAAGAAAAGGTTTTTTACAATGGGGGTGGTAAAACACTGGCACAGGTTGTCCAGGCAGTGGTGGATGCCCCATTCCTGGAAAAATATTCAAGGTTAGGTGGGGCCACACTCAGAGTAACTTGGTCTAGTTAAAGGTGTCCCTGCTCATTGCAGTGGGGTTTTACCAGATAGCCTTTAAAGGTCCCTTCCTACCTGAATTATTCTATGATTCTGACATGCTGGAAGTTAGTCCAGGCAGGGAAAGGTGTTTCCGTGGGATAACGGTGCCTTTCTGATTCCACCCGCCGGGTGGCACTCTTGGCACAGTTTGCCCAGCAGCCCAATCCTTTCAATCCCGTTCATTGTGTTCTGCTTCTCTGGTGCATGAGCGCTGCTGCTGGCGACAGGCTCGGGGATAATACACTGCTGCTTACTGATTCCTAAACTGCTCTGGTACTCGGGCAAAAACAGACAGCAAAGACAAGCTTCCTCTTTTTAACATAACTGCTTAGCATCACGACTCCACTGCTGAAATGACGTGGATAGATACTGTTTTCATATTGCTAGTATCTGTAGTCAATAAAAACTTTAGATTGTCTGAGGAGGGTAAAGTAGAAGAACATAAACCTATTAGAATATCTCCATCTTTTCTTTCCCCTCCCTCATCCCCCACAGAAACCAGTAGTACAAATAACCCTGCAAAATGTGCGTCGCATCTATAAGAGAAGACATGGGCTGATGCCACTGGTAAGCTCATGTATTTATTTTATTTTATTGTCTTGCTGTATATATGGTTTCTTAAAGGGACCAGCTGAAACAATCTGCATCATTAGGTAAAAGCCATGTGGTCTTAAAAACTCAGTATTAAGCAGTGAACAGTACTCAATGATCCTGTCTGGGTTTTTAAGTGTTCTCTTTTCCTGTGTTGTCAAAAAGATGAAAACGGTGAATTCTGACAAGGATGAAAAACTTCTTTCGTAAGCAGTCAGCATAGGAGAAGGGAGTACTGTTAGGGAGCAATTAATTCCGTTTATCTCAAGCACCTATCACGGGATAGAATGAATTTCTCATGCTGTGTTGGCTCTGGATTGATTAGTGGAGGAAGTTTTGTCACTGCTTCATATTGACATTGATGTGGAGTGATGATTCCCGCTGTACATGACTGAGGAATGTCAATAGCTTTGCAGTGAAACCTCAGTTGTGTGCTTTCAGTGTTAGCACTGCAATTTCAATCTTGTAGAATTTTTTTTGTCTCAAAACACATGTAAACCACATATACTTTTTTTTTTGCCTAAGTGAATGCAGTAATGCAAAGAATTAAATGCCTATTACCTAGGCTTAATCAGTCCAGACAGAGCCAATCTATTGGCTTAGTGTAAACTGAATGCTGTTATGACTGGAAATAAAAATTTTAGTATGTTAGATTTTGTGGGAAAAACTGCTACCCAATATAGAGCCATAAGTCTTAGATATTAGTAACTGGAACATTCTGTTAAAAAACATGAATACTACAGCTTGTCAATAATTGCTCTCATTTGTTTTTCCCCTCCTTTAACATTTCAGGGACTTGAAGTATTTTGCACAGAAAACGATCTGTGTTCTGACATCTACTTGAAATTCTACAACTATCAGGATCGAGATGAGGTCTATCGCCTTATTGCAAAATATATAGGTTTGCAGTGTTTATTTATTAACGTAGTGTGTAGTACCTTGTGAAGGGAAATTTATCTGGATTTTGCTCTCTTGATGTGTGGGAAGAATGAGAAACATAAACAGATATATATAAGCTATAAAAACTTTTAATAGAAATAAGCAAAGATCAGAATGGATGTTGTGAAATGGCACCAATTTGGTTGTGTTTGAAGAGCTGAGTGTGAAAGCTGAGGTGACATTATTGAGGCAAAACTAATTTCTTTGATTTGCAACTTGATATGCACTGCCATTTAACAGACCCCTTTCCCTCTGTTAAAACAAAGCAAAACAAAACAAAAATCCAACAAATGAAATAAGCAAAGCCATAAAACACTATCTTCAAAGCAAGGGATAAATAAGATCCACTCATCTTAATTGTATTTTGCTGAAAAAATATAGACTAGCTTGTGTGTGGATTCCTCAAGTCATCAGTTAAGACCTTCTTGAGAAACTTCCTGTAATAGGTAGATTTTCAGTGCACACATAAGTACCTGAACTTTCCTCAGTCTTAGGAGTGGTTGATGAAAATTACCATTCTGAAACAGTTGAAATCTAATTTCTATTAAATCTTTTATGTGATAATTCCTAGAAAGTGATGGTTATTTTTTTGCAGATTGTAAACAGAAACTTCCTAAAATGTGTGTGTCCTGGAAAAAAGGGAGAAAAGGCTGAGCTTTTCTGTAATTTGAAACATTGAAACTCATATTGAACTGAAATATTGAAAATGTTTATGTAAATTTTGTGGTTTTTTGTTATTGTACCAGGACTCTAATTCTATTTCAATGAATTCACCTAAATATCAGTTCACTCCTGCTTCACAAAAAAATGGAAAGGCCACAAAGGAATGATAACTTTCCTTTAGAACTATTTTAGTCTTTTAGATTTTTCTTTGAAAAGGAAATATATTCTGACATCATTTTCTCTGTTGTTGAAATAGCTCCATGTTGTTACCCCGTGTCAATCTTTTTCTGGATAATTTTCTAAGGTTAAATTTCAAGGTGTAGATGAAAATGGTGATGATGTTGGAGCTTAGAAATGAAAAAAAAAAGGGTGAGCCCTTTCCCTGAAAGTGTTTGTAGCACCTCAGTATCTCTCTGGCAGCAGAAGAGCCTCTCTTTGAAGAGACACTAACGCTTTTTACTTGTAGAATTTAAAGTACTAAAGTGAAGAAAAATTAGAATATGTCTCCATCTTATGCTGAGCTAAAATAGAGGCCTACCATAATCTAATCCAAGTTTCTTTCTTGCCATTATGCCGTGGTTCCAGTTCTACTACTAGTTCAATTCTACTGTTTCAGGCATTTGCCCAGCTGCTGTATGCTGAATCAATGGAAGAAAGTTTAAATAAATAAGCCCATTTTCCAGCAGCATACCTTGACGTTACAGCTAATAAGCAGACTAGTGCAGTTTGAATGTTGTGAGCTCCTGCCTACACTTCAAAGAGAACTCCAGGTTCATAATTCCCACTTTCTTGAGTGTGGGTTAAGTTTTCTTTTCCTCTACCCACTGTTTCAGTGGATCTAAAATTACATCCTGTTCAGGTACATATATGACTTATTTCCACAAGTTATGGTTAGTGGGCATCCTTGGTTGCAGTAGGAAAAATATATTTAATTTTTTTCTTGACTCAAACAGAACTGCTTCTAGAAATTTGAAATCTTAAAGGTTGCCAGATTGCTGAGAGAGTTGTTCGTGGTCTGCAAATATTTCTCCATTCTGTGTAAATATTCATCCATTTTTACTGTGTTTGGTTTCAGCACTGCTTCTTGATGATTTTTTTTTAATGGCCAAATGCAATTGAGACTCCTTTGCAGAGATATTAAAAAATCTGTGGTAGCTATGGCAACATGAAGTTGCCAATTAATTCTGACTTGTTCTATTAAGAAACTGTGCCCTTAATTATTTTATAGTATCTAGCATAATGTTAATCACATTAACATTTGGGGGCCAAACTCCAAACCTCACAACTCTTAATGTTTTATTTTATTTTATTTTATTTTAGAAAACCATATTGCAGAGCACACAGCTGAAAGTTATGTGTTGCAGTGGCAGCGAGGGCATATATCAAATTACCAGTATCTTCTCCATCTCAACAATCTGGCTGATAGAAGCTGCAACGATCTCTCCCAGTATCCTGTATTTCCTTGGATCATAGCAGACTACTCTAGTTCCGTGTTAGGTATGTGTATATAAAAAAAACATGCATCATGACCAACCTGAAATGTGTGTGAGGGGCTTTTACACTTCATGCATAAACTTCATGTTCCACCAAATGAACCTGGCATTAGTGGTCTTGGATGGACTTGGTCTTGGGGACTTACTCCTCTGCTTTAGCTTAGGGGTATAGGGGAGGGTATATTTATATGCATATAGGGGTGTATATATATATAAATACCTCACCTTTTTCTGTTAAGTATTGCACTTCTCAGCTACAGGGTATGTACCAAACATCTGCTTGGTTGCTTTGCAGATCAGCAGTACTGAGCATTCAAAGACTTTCTGTGATTCTTATAAATGGAAAAGAACCAGTTAAATGACTAGTTTTGATTTGTATTTTTGGGGTTTTTTGAGAACAAGTTAGATGCACTGAAATGTGAAGAATCCAGGTGTTCTTTTGTAATTCTTTGCATTGCAGATTGAATGCAAGAGGCTGACAAGGCTTGTGCCTAAATAGGCTCCTTGATTAAGGTCTTAGTGCAGTTTGTGTTAGGATTTTGTCCTTTTGAGGATTGTGTCCCTCTGCAAGAAGCAGAGTAGGGAAATCTCATGGTATTCATCAGCACCTGCTCAAACACTTCAATCTGATTGTATGGTGGAACTTAACTGTAACTGACAGAATGGTTAATGAGTAGGAAAATGATACCAGCTGCTTTTGTGCCTTTGGTGCAGTACCTTGACTATGTGATATAACTTGTAAGAACTGTCCCATGTATTAACTATTAGCTCTTAAGCAAGAGGTATGAGATTATATGTACTTGGAAGGAAAATGAGTAGCTATTTACAGTAAGACTTTACAGGATTGCAGTTAGTAGGGAGGGAGAAAATTACTGGAGGGGTTCTGTGATGGCTTTTATTTGCTTTGTTGCTGCTTGGACAGGTTGGGGGATTTTTTAATTTGTTTTTAAATATTGATTAGAGTACATTAAAGTCTAGTAGAATGCTTGGAGTCTATAACCAAGCATTTGGTTTGTTTGTTTTTTTTTTAAGATCTGACAAAGCCTGAAACATTTCGTGACCTTAGTAAACCAGTTGGTGCCCTGAATAAGGAAAGGCTGGATAGACTTGTGGTATGTATATCTTGGCATTTATTTGCTGAATACTTTGTGCCTTGTACATATTGGCAATGAAAGGAGCTTTGTCCAGCAAGCTTTGGGAATTATGTCTTATGAATTATTGTATCAAAAATTAACTATAAACTTTATCAGAAGCAAACATACCTGTAACCATTCCACATTTATTTTCCAGCCTAATTTCATCAGAACTGGTTTTGTCAGTACTAATTTAAAATTATTTGAATCCATTTCCTCTCTCTTACTATCTTTTCTTACGTATATGCTTTAAAAAGTTTTGCCTTATTTTTAAAATAATATCCCAAAATCCAGTTGATATATATAGTGGCACTGAGATGCTATAAACACACATGGATTTATGAAATTTCAAAACCCTCGGATTTAAATGTGTAATGTAAAACACATGTTTGAAAGAAATAAGAAAAAGTAGTAGAAATCTTAAGTATTTCCATTTAAGAAAAATACTGCATTTGAGGGAGAGTACTTCAAAGGGAGGAAATTTGGATCCATGGAGGTCAGACCACTAACTTGAAAATTCTATATGCTTACTATAGTGCATCAAGTTTTTCTGTTTCTCAAGGTATGTAGGCTTTCTTTTCATATGCTGTCAAACACAGAGACTTAGAAGGTCCTCAGTTGCTTGGCTTTTAATTATTTCTGTAAAATTATTGTCTTCTATGGAAAGTTAATTATTCCAAAATAATTTACGGAACATTAGAAAAAAGTATTGCTAGAATAACTAGAATAGATTTATATCGATAAAAAAAGACTTCAATGTTTCAAAATCATATAGGTTCCTAAGATTGTGGAAGGCAAGAATATGAACAATATTATGTTTACAGTAACAATAAATAAAGTCTTCCTGCTAAGATCTGACTTTCCTCGAACTGTTATTGGCTTCATACTTCATTACTGCAGTAAAAGTAATTCTGTTTATATTATGTTTTAGAGTAGTGCATAGGAGCTTCAGACAGGAAGGAGTCTTCCAGGTTGATGGCAGTCAGTATGTTCTTCCATACTCTCATTAAACTTGGTGTGAAAGACAAAAAGGAAGCGCTTGTTTGCACTTCTTTGAATTTGAGTCACTGCAGTTATGTGCTAAAGTAGGAGAGGGAAAAAACACTGAAAACCTGTTCTGGATGATCAGTTATGACAGCTATTTAGCCATATTGATTTACTGTTCTGATTAAAGCTACATGGATATTAGAATTTAAGAGTTTGTTTTATCATTAGAAGAAAAATTGAGGGTGGGTGGTCCTAATCTGTGTCTTTAAAAAGAAAGTGTGTATGTGTTCTGTATTGAGGGAAAGCAGGAGTGCTGATTTGAAACAGAGCTTTCTTTCTTTCTTCCTGTTGCAGACACGTTATCAGGAAATGCCAGAGCCCAAGTTCATGTATGGAAGCCATTATTCTTCTCCGGGTTATGTTTTGTTTTATCTCGTTAGAGTTGGTAAGATATCTTTTATATGCTCTCTGAGCAGATAGTTACCTCCAAAGCAGACAAGGCTTGGAGGAAGCTGATGCTGTTTTTCTTTCTGCTTAGCTCCAGAATACATGCTCTGTCTGCAGAATGGAAAGTTTGATCACGCTGACAGAATGTTCAACAGGTTTGTTTACATTTTGTCTATAACTAGGCTGGTTTTATTTTCAAATATGCCTCAATGGGGGAGTGCAGAGCCTTAAAAAGTACTTTTTTTAACAAATGTATGATTGATCTATCTTATCTAGCATTGCAGAAACCTGGAAAAACTGTTTGGATGGTGCAACAGATTTCAAAGAGGTAAATGGCTGGAAAATAATTCAAATCTTCTCATCTGTGCTTAGCTTTCTTGTCTACTGTTGATTTGAGAGTGTTTAGTTGGAGAGTGTTAAATTTTTTGTTGTTGTTTGTGCTTTTCAGTTGTGTGGCTTTGGTTTTTGGGTTTTTTGTAAGGCTGATGACAGCATTTTATGTATTCTTTATTAAAGTGTATATTAATCCTATATCAACTCCATGTTTGCTCATCTGTGCCTGCATTCTGGCTTTTAGTTTAACATATGTGTCATTGTGACTGTTAATGGAAATACATGGGAATTACCAGAGTGTGGATTAAGGCTGAAAAGGCTGAAATCTTCTAAGGATTTGGCTGTATTGCATCTGGAGAATTAAACTGTAGAAGTAGTATTTTGGGTTTTTGAGCCCTGAGAAACCCTAATGTGTAGAATGTATTGAGAATAATAAACTGTCACATAGTAATTACTGGTAAATTCCTTTATCAAACAAATGTTATTTAGTACAGTGCTGCTTTTTAAAAAAATAGTCTACAGTTAATGGTTCCATATGGCGGTATTTAAATAATCAATTTAACCTCTGAAATTTCTGTCATAATTTTTAGTTTTATTCTAGATTTTAGTCTTGACTCTTACTTGAGGTCTTAAAAATGGGAAGGCAGCTATGCAATGAGAGTTCTGAAGATACTCATAGATATTATGGATTTATATGTCACACATTACTTGTTAAAAATGTGTGCTGTTCTGAATTTAGCAGTTTAGCTCAGAGAACTGTCATGTAGGGAAAACTTGGAAAGCCTGCCCAACTTTAGGGCTTGACATATGGATTGTAATAACTTTAATAACTTTCTTTCCACTGAGTAATCTGTTTAAGTTTCCTAATATCAAAACTTGGTTGTTTTTTGTTTGTTTTTCTGAATTTCAGTTGATTCCAGAATTTTATGAAAATGATTCTAGTTTTCTAGTAAATAGTTTAAAGTTGGACTTGGGAAAAAGGCAAGGTGGAAAGATGGTTGAAGATGTAGAGCTTCCACCTTGGGCATCAGGTAATAATAGTCAAACTTATTGTATTATTAATTAATAAAAGATTGCTAGAGCCGTGGTTCTTCCTCAAAAACGTCCATTCTGGTTTCTTCTAAAAACTAAACTTCTAAACTAAACTAACTTCTAAAAACTCTTTCTTTAAAGCACTGACATAATTAATAGGTGCTTGTAATTTTCATAAGAAAACTGAGATTTAATGTGGGGTGTTTTGTTGGCTTTTCAAGAATGAGGAGGAAGAGATAGATGCCAATTCTGAACGGGGTATTTGCTCTTTTAATTAACCTTTCTCTTGTCAGGTCCTGATGACTTCCTTCAGAAGAGCCAAGAGGCTTTAGAAAGTCCATATGTATCAGAACATCTTCATGAATGGATTGACATCATATTTGGCTACAAGCAGAAAGGAAGTGAAGCAGTTGCAAGTCACAATGGTAAATACACATTTATAGAACTAGCAAAAAAAAGAGGATGCTTCAATTAGGCAGGAATGGTAAATCACAACATATCTATAATGCTTATTTTGTTTTGAGTGTTCATAACTGTGCTTTGAATGCTTGATCCTTATTGGAAATAGTGACTTATCTGGTAGTATTGCCTTAGTGGTGATTTGCATCTTTTGAAGATATGCTTCAGAGGGTAGACAAGATGATTCTGTAGCATTGCTGGGAATTGCTTGCACGTCATGGTGTGGCAATATAGTATGGAATTACTGTTTCCCAATTAAAAATGGGAGCCTGCAGGGTCTCCAAATAAGCATGTATTTAACCTTCCTCCACTGTAATTTCAGTGAGAGAATTTCAGCACAATTTCCCCCTCCGCCTGAGAGAACTGGCAAGGGAAAGGGTGGACTAATGGGCTCCAGGTCTTTGGACCTGGAAAGAAGGAAAAAGTGTGCGTGGGTTTGTCCTTGTATCCGTACACATAACTGCATGTGAGACGTTTCACTGTTTGCAGCCTTACTCTGAACATGGATCTAGCCACTATGGACCCTTACAAAGGGGAATGTTGTTATGTGATTGCTGTGGAGATGTGTTTATTTACACCTAATAGTATTACCAGTGATTAACTTATTCATCAGTCTGATATGTTACCTGACAAGGAAATGCCCTCTTTTTAAAAAAAGAGTAACAGATCAGATTTTAGGGTGTTTATTTTAGAAGCCCTGATCCTTTTGAAGGACTGTAAGTAACAGAAATATTGAGATGGTTTGCACTTAAGAAGATAGAATAAGTTTAGAAAGAAAACCTTCCTACAACAGTGGTGAGGGTAGGAATAAGCAACTCCTCATTTTCGTACTCAGTGCTTTCTACTTCCACAGTAAGATAATAGAAATAGCAAGAATTGTTTCACTGGGTTTGTTTGGTTCGGGGGATTTTTTTGCTCTTTGGCTGGGGGTGGGTTGTGTTGTTTTCCTGCTGTTCATTTCTTTCCAGTGTACTTTTTCCATGTATCCTTATCATATGTCTGGCTGTACTTTAAAACTGTAGGGCTTGGCATGCAGTCATACTGTGAGCATAAGTGTTAATTACAATGTACTACAGACTTCAAATACAGTAAATCAGCATATAAATTATGGCACCTATATTTTTACCTCTCAAAGGAGAGCATTAATGAGAGCACTTTTTATGCATGATGCTGCTTCTACTGCAGGATGGATTTTTATTAGCATAATGAATTGCAGACATTTAAGTAGATAAGAGAGGCAGAAGGGATCTGTGTATGAATGAACTTAGGTCAAAGTAAATATTCTTGAGCAGAGGCCTCAGAGTCATTTGCGTCATAGCAATTCACCTGGAAAGGTGAATACACAGATCTTTCTGATCATTCTCTATTATTTTCTGTTCCCTATCTGAAAATTACTCAGAGATTCAGTTATGCAGCTGTGCTTGCTTGCTTATTTATTTATTTATTTATTTATTTTATTGGGGGTAGGTATTTAATGAAGATTAAGTAAGTGATCCTTCCTTTATGAAAGTACTGATTCCTTCTGAAACTTTCTGAAAATCTGTTGGAAGTCCTAAGCTTGTTCAGGTAAAAAAAACAGGATTAAAATGTAAGACCTCAAACTAATCCCTGCTGAAATAACTTATTTGTGAGTAAAAAATGCAGCTCTGTTTATAGGAAGACGAAGATAATGAACCTTGTATACCTACATTGTACAAATAAACTTTTTTTTCCAGTGTTTCACCCATTAACTTATGAAGGAGGAGTGGATTTAAACAGGTAATTAACAAGAATCTGAATGTTTTTGTTAAAGCAGTTAGCCAGGTTTCTCAGTATCTCTCCAAGTTCTCTGCTGGCTGTAAAAGGGTCCATGAATGTACATGAATGGCGTTGCTCTTCCATTTTTTACTCCCAAATGTGCAGAGAACCAACACCATATTCTCAGTTTTAGCTTGCATTGAAAAAAGATTGCTAATTAAGCATTTCTTCAGTCTGGCTTTTGTGAAATTGCTTCATTTTTTAGTCATTGAGAATATTGTTATTTTATATAATCAGAGTTATGAAGCTGTTATATGATTATAATCTGCATTGAATCAGTTCTGTAAGAATGTGTGATGGCCTGTAGTGCTGTAGTAACTGCACATGCCGTTCCGTGCTTTGGGGGAAGGGCAGGGAAAAAAAGTACTTGCACCTTTGGCTTAATTATGTATCTTGCTTTGTAAAGTATTATGGACCCCAATGAAAAAGTAGCTCTGCTGACACAAATCCTGGAGTTTGGACAGACGCCAAAACAGTTGTTTACAACCCCTCATCCTCAAAGGAAAATTCAGAAATTGAAAAGCTTGTCTCGAACATCTAGTCACAGCATTTCCATAGCTGAGTCTCCAGGTAAATGATTAATAAAAAAACTAACAATGTGAAGGATTTGTAATTTTGAGTAGTATCTTTCTCCCACAGGATCTCATTATACAACTCTCTTGGCTACTTTCCCTGTAAGCCAACTCAAGATAAATCCATGAACTAAATCTTAAAGAAAAATAAAACTAGACCAGTTTCAAATTTGAAAATACAGGTGTTGCCCTGTATTTTGCCTTCTGTTGCAGTGATCGTCTCTGGAACTGTTCAACCTCTGCTTCTGAAACTGTGGGAGGGCTATTATCCTTGGCCTTTCCTGACACTTTAAATTCAAACTGATGTGACAGTAATTTCAATGACCATATCTGCAGGCCTTCTAAATGATGCAAATATTTGTTAGGGTTTTGAACAAGAATGTCTTAGGAGTAATCAGTTAATTAGCTTGATAAAAGTAAACCCTAAGAACTTAAATTAAGCATCTGATTTTTTTTTTTCTTTTTCCATGACTTGAAGGAAAATCTGAAAGGAAATTTTTTTTTCAATATACAGTATGTATACTGTAGGGACAGAGTTGATTGAATAACTTCCTTTTAGAAAAGGGTTGTAATGCCCTTACAGGCTTCTGTTCAAGCAGAAACTTAAACCACTTTTCTAAAACTAAGATGCTATTGTCTTCATAATGTATATAGTGATTTAACTGTAAATTGGCCTGAAGATTCAGCCCAGGTATCACTTGGAACGATTCTTCTGATTTGATTGTCTTCAATTCACTTACCATTTGATGGCCTTCACTTTTAAGCAGAGGAGTGATAATGAGTGCCACTTAGCATGGCAACCTGCAGCATCCAATGGCAAGAGGGGCTTTGAGAGTTGTATGTGGTGATAGTAATGGTCATGTGCATTAAATGGATTTGCTGCCTAAGTCATTAATTCACACATCAACAGTTTCTCTTGGGTTTGACCTTTTTATAATCGACATCTAATTGTCTCAATTTTGTTTGCATTTTTCACCCCTTAACTTTTGCAACAGTCAAATGATGTTGTGACACTCTTAACAGAATGCAATAGAATAATAAAATCATATACTTAATTTTAGCAGTAAATGGCTTTTCTAGTTATTTTCCATCTGGAAAGCCCTTGACATTTCAAAGGACATCAAAACATTGCTGCAGAGTTTTTAGGTTTTCTTTTTCGTTTGTTTGTTTGTTTTCCATTTTGGAATTGCTTTCCAAAGTCTGCAGTTTAAAAGCACTAATTTGGTGAGAAAAATCCTATTTTTGACTCTGTAAACCTATGCAAATTCAGCAAGAGATTTGGGAAAAAGTTAGTGATCTTGTCACTCTCTGCATTAGTCTAAGGATCTTATTCCTGAAGGTCTGCATGATTTCTGTACTTTCATGTTTCTGTCAGCTACCTAGGTATTTGAAATACGTCTTTTTATTTTCTATTTGTGACGGAGCTTTATTGTGGCATTTTATTGCAGTTTCTCCAAATGAAGAATCATTTGAAGATTTGACAGAAGAAAGTATAACGCTTGCCTGGAACAATATTGCCAAACTAAAATTAGATAAGCAATATAAAATTCACAAAGAGTAGGTACTATTCTTTTCAGTCAAAATTCTTCCACTGAATTGGGGTGAGGGATCTGTGTGTCAATCTGAATGATGGGTTAGGGTTTAAGGTAAATACTTTTCTTTGTGAGATGACTTAGTGATTTGATTATGCCAGATGAACTTGAGTATATGATTGGTTATGAATCCAGAGAAGGTATTTGTCACTTGATTTTTGCTGTTAGTTTTCCTTAACTCTAGATCTGTATATGTTCATTATCACTTTAGTACCTGAAGCAGATATTGATTACTCTTCTCTAAAACTGATAACAGCAGCCAGATAAACACTTCCGTTTATTTTTCTTATAATGCCAGGAGGACACAACTTCATCCCATCAGATTTGAAAGGTTAAACACTTAAGTTGTTCCACTGTACACCTCAAGCTGCTGTTGTGTGAGCAGTTTGCCAAGTCTCCAGCTATAGGTTTTCAGTTAATCCAGGTACCAAACTACTGTTCTGATGGATTTCTAGGGAGGCAAGAGTCAGTAGGGGCACTTTTCAGGTGAACTTTGAAAATACATAATAATGGACAATATCAACTATATTTTAAAGAACAGGTTTTCTTTTGGTCCCATCTTTTGTCCTAGTGACTGGGCTGGTTAGGAGGATTTCTTAGTGCCTTGAGTCCAGCTACTTTTTTGGTGACTGTAATCCAATCTAGGAAAACATTATCGTGTCCCTAAAACGAGTTAATATTTGTAGTGAGAAATCTGTTACCAGATTGTTAGCATTAGAGAAATCCTGATCCTGAAAAGAGACTCAAATTTCAGCTGCTGATTATTTTAATTACTTTTTTTTTTCTGAAGATTGATGAGAAATAATGAGACACAGAGCTGTGGAACAGAACTTTGGCTTTGCAGGATGCTCTCCCCTGACATAAGCTTTATCTAAATTTCTGCCTATAGTGACTTTGCCAGTGTCAAATTAAAGGAGAAAAAATGTGCAAGTTCCAATTCCTGACACTTGAGGTATTCAGTATCTGCTTGTAGGAAGCTTCCTGACTATTTGTAGCTAATCCAGAATTGGAAAAACTAAATGTGAAACCATTTATCCTCTCACACGGGAAAGTCCCTTCAGATGAAGATGGAGTTCTGACAGAACACTATGGGGATCCTGTCCTGGTGTTTCACATATTATGTCAAGGTATATTTTTGTCTCTAGACAGATAACACACCAGTGTAGTGTTTTTAATCTCCTTGAATGTCTTAGTTCTTACAGACCTCAAATAACAGATTTCAACTGTAGTCTATTTACAGTATGGTGGTTAAGTTTCAAAAACTATGAAAATCACCCACAAACTTTCTTGTATTAAACAGGTCAATTACTGGAATAGCAGTCACTTGCAATGGGTCTTCTGTTTTTACTACATCCCAGGGTAAGTACTGCACAGGTATTTACCACAACTTGCAGTGTAAATGCAGGTTAATGTGGCATTTTTTTTAGCGAAATGGTGTGAAACTGAAATGTAATATCTGATATAATTAAATAGCTTAACTATATGAATTTGCTCAGTTTTAGATGATTTTGACTCAAGCATTTCAATATTATCTAGGCTTGGAAGATAATTTCAGTAATAATACTAATGGATAATAATGGAAGTTTGTCCATTTAGATACCAGAGTTCTCTTAGAGTTTGATGAGCATGAGTCCATCTGTAACTCTCACAAAACAGGGTAGTTCCAGGCCCAAGTCACCAAGCCTTATAAAGAGTTTCTCAGAGACTATGAAAAACCTGTATCTGCTTTTCATAGTAAGACACTCAAAATTATAGCAAAATTACTAGCTTCTAGAATATAAAATAGTCCTTTTATCTTCTATTTTGTCCCTTATCCTAAGATTCAACTTTGAAGATGTTTTCCAAAGACTCAAGAACCATCCAGAGGAGTGTGTCCTTTTCAAACATGGTAAGGTGCTGTCAAAATAAGAATGAGATGACTGGGAATCTTCTGAAAGCTGCTCAGTGAGATGGCTCTTAGCATCCATCAATGCCTCTTTTCTTTCCCCTGCCTACTCAGTTGTATTGTGTGTGAATAATTTAGCAGAGTGAATTGAGACTCTCTCAAGCCACCAGAAAGAGCACATTCTGCAAACATGGGGAAGGAACATTAATTGGTTACACTGGCTCTGTACTGAGTTGCCCTACTATCCAGGGAAGAGCTTGTGGTAGACACAGATAGTCTGGCATGAGCAGGGGTGTCTTCCTGAGCAACCTTGAACTGCCATTGGGACCAGAATTGCAAAGCTTAAATTCCACCCACATGCTTGCATCCAGCACTACCTTACTGCACCCAAGTGTTTGAAGCCTGTGAGTCAGCCAGCAAAGGAAAACCAAGCACAGGGAGTGGAATCTGTGCTGGGTGAGAATGAGCAATCCTTCTTCCATGAGCAATGATCTCAGCAACTTATGAACAATATTTTTCTCCTGCTAGGAAAGGGATTTTGAATTTGATTTTCTGTGCTTGAGCACTGTGGCCAGACCTGGGTTGTAAAAATACACTCCCAGTTGTCATATTCAGTCTTCTATTGGTGTAAGACACCAAGATGTATCAGTTTTCTCTCTACCATCATCTCTAGGGGGAACAAGAATACCAAATATGTTGCCCAGACAGAACATAGCATGCTCTGACTGGTCCTCAAGTTGCAGGATCAAGACCCTGTGGTCTGCCTTGGGACACACTAGCAGGTGCACCTAGATACATCAATTCCTAATGCTTCAGCAAACTTGTGAACACTTCTTGGCACTGTGAAAAAGCAACTCTTTGACTTCCTAAACCAAAAGTCTATTTTTTCATGAGGAGGCCTTGTATACTCTTATTCTTCTCCCCTGTAGTTTTAGTGCTGATCTAAACACTTACAGCAATGCTAGGAGTGTTTACAGTCCAGCAGCTTACTGTTTTTTCAAACAGACCTAAAACATGACCAGTAATGATACCAGGTAGAAGCACTAGGTTGATTGGTATTTTTTTCCTTGCCATCTCTAGAGACACTAATGTAACTGAGCAGGTATCTATAAATAATGTGTCTTGTTGAGAGTACTAGGAATTAGACAGTTATAGTTGTTCTTTGAAAGACCTGAGCTGATAAGTACCTGTGATGGAGAAAAAACATCAAAATAATCTGCATTTTTAGTTTCTGTTAGCTATTTGTGTCTAGAATTGACAGCAGCTTACAAGATGAAGAGCTGACCCAGTTACTTCTGAGTGAGGAATTACATACCATGTGCTTGAAATACCAGTTTCTTTAGAAAGATCTATCAGTTCTGCATTTATTTCTGAATGCTTCTGCTACCTTTATTTAACAGAGATTAAGTATTCTTGATGTCTAGTGTCCAGCCTCTGAGGTTTTTCTTGATCACTGTTCATATAACATCTGCATGTCATTTTTATAGAGGATTAAAATGCTTCTTGCCCTTCAAAAGCATGTTAATGTACTTGAATTAGATTTGAGATAAGAAATTGAGTATTGCTTTTTTTTTATTACAGGCTTTGTCATCTTGTCTAATCTTACCAGGAGATACCACTGTCATCAGTTCTTCATGGGACAATCATATGTGTGTATTTACTTCCTATTGATTTTAATGAATTGCATGGAGTGCCTTGGTTGTTATGTTTATGGTTTTAGATAGTGATACAGAAAATAATTTTGAAAACACAGTGTCTGTATTTTTATTTTTTCCCACCAGATTTCTCTTTGAAACTACAGAAACAAAGTTACTTTATTTAGGAAAAAACCTCTTAAGTTTTACAAAATGTAATGATTTTATAACCTTTTTCCGTTAGATATTTTTATTCCATTGCATTTGGAAGACAGCAAGATGTCCTCTTGGGCCATGATGATGCAGTCAGCAAGATCTGTTGGCGTGATGGGCGCTTGTTTTCTGCATCTTGGGATTCCACTGTGAAGGTTTGTAGATAGGATTGTTACAGTTGCATAACTATTGATAGCCAGCACTCTGTAATATTTGGCCAGACAAATGCTTTGGGGTCTATTTTACTAGAGTAATAACCTGGGTAGTAGCACAGTAAGTTTACTTCTAGAGTATATTCTTCATTTAAATTTAGCTCAACTGTTTCAAAGCTAAAGTATTATTTTTCAAGAAATTTCATTCATTCTAATTTACTGTAAAAAACGAGGATTCTGAAGACAAACTGTATTTTGTTGGAGAAACTGGAATATTTTGTGTCTTTGGCAATTCTGTTTCCCGGGTGGAATTGACTTCTAAAATGTTTAATAATTTTGTAGTTTACATTCTTAAGCTAAGAGGACCAGAAGCTTACTAATCTAAAGAGCATGCCTACAGTTAGGTGGAAAGATAATTTGGAAGCCGGAGACAGGAAATAATTTCCCAAAGCCTGCTGTGTATGATTTTTTTGGTAAGTACACATTTAGTGCAGTGATACAGCCATTCTTAGGTGGGCCCTGAAGGCTATGTGGAGTCAGCAGAGTTGTGTTCATCCTGTGGCTCTGCTTAGGGTAAAGGAGTTCAGGTGCCATTTCTTGCTCTATTCTGCCACGTAGGCAAGGCCCACACTGAACACAAGCGGCCCTCCTTGTAATGTGAGAGGTCAGCACTGAAGGAACTCATCTGGGGTTATAGTACTGCTTCTTTGAACAAACTTCACTGTCTGTGTTGTAGGTGTGGCACTGTGCTCCTGGAGAGATCTTGAGCAATAAAAAACACCACTTTGAACTGCTTGCACAGTTAGAACATGATGTTAGTGTAAGTATGTTGATACAGTATCTCAGCATAAGAAAATTAATTGATGATTTAAATAATGATCTAGTGGTAAAGAGCAAAGAGGGGTTAGGGGCTTGAGGGATGTATTTTGGGAAATGTGTGTAGGGGCTTTTTTGGTTTGTTTTGGAGTTTTCACTGTCTGATGGTTCTGCACCAGTGTTCCCTGCTTCCTGGGTTGAAAGATCCATTTCTTGGGACTGAAACACCAGTGTAAACAGAGGTTTCTTGATTTGTCTTGCTCAGCTTGTATGCACAGAATTCCTATGGGGGGCAGGAAGGATTGGGTAGTTTTTGTTTGCTTCTTTGATTTCGAAAACAGATTAATCTCTTTTCAAGTATTTTGATTGTTACAGCTTCCTCTTAATGTAAGGCAAGCAAATGAAAAAGAAATCTTGAGTTGTTTACTATGTTATCATGGTAAATATCTTAGTGAATTTCACTGTAAATATACAAAAACATTGTGTGCAATGAATCATAAATGTGTAACTGCATACTTTTATTTATAGCCTTTAACATCATTCTAGTAAGATATTTAGAATGACTGTGTTCTAAACCTTCCTAAGAGTTAGTCTTTTAATAGGTGACAATGTTGGCAAATACTGAAACAGTTCTGGTAACATTTAAGAACTGTACCCAAGAGAACTGGAAACAACTGATGGGTAGGAAGTTTTTTAAAAGTGAAAATTTTACCCTTTGGGTAGAGTCTGGCAGTTAGATGGAGAGTATTGGTCCTAAAAACAGTCTGAAATGTCACATATCATTTCTGATTCTGCAAAGCAAAAGCTTTTTAAAATATCTTCAAAGTGACCTATTTTATCTTTTTGTAGTTTGCATTTTTCATACTAGTACTTAATTAAGGATGTTGAGAATTCAAAGCTTTTTGTAAATAAAATACCATCTTAGGGATAATGGGCTTGTTTTGTGTATGTTATTTAAAACCTGTCTTAAGATGGCTTACACGAAAGACTAGGAAAAATCAACGGTTGTTTAACTTCCTAGGTAAATACAATCGACCTTAATGCTGCAAATACCGTCCTGGCATCTGGAACCAAAGAGGGTACCATTAGTGTTTGGGATGTTACTACAGCAACGATGTTGCACCAGTTGCCACATCATTCTGGGACTGTATTTCATGCTGCTTTTAGTCCTGGTATGTTGGATTTCAGTTTTTAATGTGCACTGTTGGGCGTTTCAAAGGGAATCTTATTCTTGATACCATGTAATAAATCTTTCTTATTAGAATTACTGCTTTAAGGGCGATGGTGAGATGTTTTGCATTGTCACACATCTCCTCTGTAAAGAATTTAATTGTACACAAGGCCATGCTAGGCTGTAGAGCAGTGGTCTAGACTCGAAACCAATCTTGTTTATCTTTGCTTGCTTAGAGACTTAATTTCAAGTAAATTATTTATAGATAAGTAGGTCAGGCAATGTCACATCCAACATGCTGATCACAGAGGGCTTTGGTAACTAGAACTGAATGTCTGAACCTGCTTTTTGTTGTTGTTTCTTTTGTTTTCTTCCTTCTTTTGTGCAGACGGCAGACATCTACTGAGCACAGGGGAGGACTGCTGTTTTAAAGTAACAGATATACAAACTGGAATGGTCGTATCTTCTGTGACCACTGAAGGGCCACAGAGGTAAATGCTGAGAACGTGCAGGTTATGGAGCTGGGTGGAGATGGTTGGTGACAGCACAGTGGGAAGGGCAGTAATACTGGGAACTTTGTTTTATTTAATCACTTTTTAGAATGCAAACACTGATACTCTAGCATGCTGTGTGCATTATGATCAAGCATTCCAAACTGGGGCAAAATCAATCAGCTCTCTAAGTAAATAACTTTTCAACAACAACTTTCATGTCCCTCAAAGATATTGACAGCTGTAGCTAATCAGCTCTTCCAGCAGCTGAGCTACTGAAATGTCTAACAATTTGAGTTTTCTTACTTGAATGATCTCCATCACTAATACTGATTTTTTTTGGGTTTGTTTTGGAGGGTTTGTTTTAATGTTTTCTTTTTATTTTGTTAGTCTTAAAAAAAGATTGGCTTTTAAAATCAAAGACCAATCACCTTTTTCCACCAAGTGAAAAGTATACAGTTGTTTAGGGTTTATCAGATAAACATATGGAATGCTTACTCGGTTACTGGAGTAAAAATATAGCAGCTATACAGGGAATACACTTGTTCATTTTTTTTGTGGGTATACATAAATATATATGCATGTTCACACATATATTTTCACTAGTTACTTACCTGAAAGTCATCCTTGTTTTTTAAGTGATGGTTTCAGGAATATGAAGTGGCAGAAGTGAAAGTGATGGCTCATGAGAGCACTGGAATATCACACACATGCTTAGCTGACTGGGCCCTCTTCTGTTATGGGGTTATGTTTCATTCTCTGCCAGGGCAAGGCCTGGCTAGACCTAGGGCAGTCACAGAAACAAGTTTGGGTCATGACTCTTTAAAATAATTTGGGAACAATCTTTCTAAAAAGACTGTGTTAAAAGGTGATTTCCTTTTGTTTCACATCTCTACTTCCAGTTCTTTTTGGAAATGTTTGGCTTCAGTCATCATGCAAAAGCTTGACATGAACTAATTTCAAACTTACTTGCAGGTGCTTCAAATGGGATGGAAATACCATCTTATCAGGATCTCAGTCTGGTGAATTACTGGTTTGGGACCTTCTTGGAGGAAAAGTTACTGAAAGAATCAAAGGGCATACAGGTATGCCTGAACCATTCCCATTCCCAAACTGAATGTGAGATTCCCATTTTCCAGCTCTTTTAGTACTGAAAAGTTTGAGAGTCATCTGCTCAGCCAGCTGGCTGTTCCTTATCTCAGCTTTACCTGATATACCAGAGTTAAAAATAGGTCCATGTGAGCCTCCTAGGAAATCAAATAAGAATGGAGGAATATTGCTTTGTGCAAGACTGGCCAAAGGGAAATTACTTTCAATTTTTCTAATTCACACAACATGGCAAAAGTCAACATTTTTCTACCTCTTGGCCCTTAAATATAATATAGACTGTACTGTATCCTTTGCCACAATCTGTCCAGGCTGAGTCTACCAACATTAAGTAAAGTTCTCTAGTAAACCTGTTTTGGATTGGGACTTATAGGCTGATTAAATGTATCTATAGAGTCTCAGTACATCAGCAACCAGTATGTGTGGCAAAAAACTACCTAAGTTTTATTAAATCAAGTTTTCAAGGCTGTTTAACTGAAAACAGTTGTTTCAAACTTCCCTACTCTTAAGTTTTACTCTGGAACTTCACCTGTGGAGAGATCATTCTGTAGTTGGGGACTTTTCGAAGTGGGCTTCTTGAGGCACACGTGACAATATCTGAATACACTTTTAGCATGAAAATTCCAAATGGCAGAATGAAAAAGCTCATTCTCTGTGAATGCTTTCCTTAGTTGCCATCTGCATTCTACACTGCAATGATGTTGTCCCTCTAGTACCAAAAGTCAGCTGAGGCAATAGAGCATGAGATCATTACTGTGAGTAAGAGCAGCTACCTAGAACCCTACTAGGATTCCTCTTAGCACATATGGTGTCAATGTAATCCAATGATCAGACTGTGCTAAACTCTCAAGAAAGATCTGTTCTGTCATCTCGAGTACCCCACTCATTTGCATTTGGATTACCTTCTTTGTTATTTTGTTTCCCAGGTGCTGTAACGTCCATGTGGATGAATGAACAGTGCAACAATGTTATTACAGGAGGGGAAGACAAACAAATCATGTTCTGGAAACTGCAATACTAAGTGCCTTTCCCTCCAGTCATTTAAATGAACTCTAATTTTAAACCAAACCTTTTAAAGGAACATAACTGTGTGCAATGATGGCTGATGAAGTTCAACCAGATAGGAAGCTTTGTTCAACCACAACTTTCTATGTTATGGTGACTTCACTGAGAGCTCTTAACTTCAATAGAGTATGCATTTGTTTTTCATGGACTATCATACTCAAATTGCTTGTGTAAAATGATGTCTGATATGAAATTAAAGACTTATTTTTCTGTAACTAAAGAGCTCTTAACTTGTAGTTATTGATTTACATGGAATATATCATAGCTTGCTGTTTGAACTGCTTTGAAAGAAGCAGCATTTGCATTCTTTAGGGTGTGGAGCTTAATGCTGTCATGTCATGTGCAGTCAACCTTTCTTCTTAGTTGTAAACAGTGCTTTAAACACTGCAGCAGCTGCTGTTCTGAGTCCCCAGTCTGGGCTCCTAGATAGTCCTTAGCTGTGGCTATTTGCAAAGGCATAGAGCACAATAAGAACAAATACTCTCTTGCTTTTTCTTACTCAAAAACAGCACTAATGTATTGGTCTGAAAAAAAGACAAGCATAAAATTGATCTCCTAACAGACCAGCTACACATACATGTGTTGGGATAAATATTCCCCTAATCCTGTGCCTGAAGTTGGTGCATAAAATACTATCTCTCCTTTTCCTCATTTATATTACTATCCTTCTCATAGTAATCTTCAGCATTTTCATGGTTTTTTTAGTTGTCAACCTTCTTTAACTCAAATCACCTTTGGGATGGAATTTCAATATGGCATTTAAACAGAGCTACAGTTCCTGGGTTTATCCAATGCCCCAGCTGTCTCAACCCAGGAACAAAGCAATGTTGCACAAGGATTACTCTCTTTGTAGGACTTCAGGGTATCTTTTCCTGGAGGAGCTGTTCTGCAGTGAAAGACTTGAAATAGTATTTAAATGGTTTATTTACAGCTTTTGTAATGCTGCCTGAGTATGACTGAAGATCTATTTATTTCTCTGCTGGTCTTCCCTTCTGCTGGTGTTGAGGTGCCCTGGCACTGTGTCCAGGGCAAATGTTCTACTAAACTGTGTTCAGTCAGAGATCCAGCCTTGGATATGACACCCAATGCCTATTCCAAGGCACAGCTGTTTCTTGGTATTGTAAAACAATCAGCTTTTCGTTAGGCACTGTTCTCGCATTCCCCCAGTCTTCTATTATGCTGGGCTGTGAGCTTATTTTTCAGTAAGGTAAGGGTATTAAACCAAAGTGGTATTTATTTCAGCTGCACTACACCCTTGGCTTACCAGATAACTAGATTTTTATGTAATCAATGAGTACATGTGGTGAAGCCACACATGGCAAAAGACTAAGCTGTACCATGCACAGCTGCTACACCAGTCTTAATCTTGCAGGAGACTGTTTGGTGTCTGCCCTGTTTCTTCACCTTTAAATTTATTTATTTCTCAAACATATCTGTGTGTAGGCAAAGATGATAGAATGTGGTTTTTCTACACTTGCCTGGAAATGGCTTGGGTGAATTCTGGATTGTCCTTTGTTACTAGGGGGGCTCCTGCTGAACTAAACCAGATGAAAACTCAGAACTGAGGAGGCACAAGCTTCAGGGTCAAACTACCTCAGAATATACCCCTTTTGGTTAAATATGGATGGATGGTATGCATACCTCTTGAGTGCAGTTGAGGTTTCCCTTCTGCTGTAAAGCATGCTCACAAAACAGAGCCCTCATCCACTGCTTCATTGCCTAAAGCAACCATAGCTTTTTAAAAGGGAAAAAACAGTCAAGTTAACGCTGTGGATGACTGGGTACTTCCTTGCAATTTCTGTGAATTTACGTATATGCATTTACCATAAGTTACTCTTCAGTGCTAGCTTATATCTGCCTTAAAACAAGAGCTTTTTGATTATTCTTTTACTTCTGCTTGCTATCTGCTATAGCTGGAAGTTTTTGTACCGACATTCTGCTGGATTGCCCCAGTAGTTCCAGGGATCTGGCTGATTACAAAAAAAAGTATTGTCATCTTCCATTCCTCCAGCATAGTGTTGTCTTGGTTTAGTTGTTTTTTGGGTTTTTTTTCAGTTTTAGTCAGATTTGTTCTTAGTAGGGAGTCACAAGATCTAAGTAACCAAATGGCACTTGTTAAGCTGTAAACAAAGAGTTTTAAAGCCTAATTAGATCTAAATCAGCCCTTACTGACTCATCTGCTCCTAAGTAAAACCTGGTTAGAAGCAGAGATCAGTGTCTGGGCTCCAGGGATTTCATAGCTAAGGGAAGGAGCTTGGCAAAGCCCCTAGAGATGACTGCAGGCACAAGGGCTAGGCCCCTGAGGCTGAATTATACTAATGCTACATGAAGCCACCAATTACTGCCAGTGTAGGCTTGCCACAGTGGTTCCAGACACATTATTTAGTAACCAAACAGTAACATTAAATTGGCTTGCAGGATGAATTTGATCACCTCTCCAGCCTGAAGTGCTGCAATGGTTTTCTCTGGGTCACTATAACTGAGAAATTCATTTGAGAAACAGCAAGCTACATAACAAGACTTCTTGACTGCTGAACTTCAGTCCTCCCTGGAAGAGCAGGTCTCCCAACCCTGCTTTTCCTACAAACAGGAAAAGCTACAATTAGCTACACATGTGGATGAGGAAGTGGCAGATGAGACTGTTTATTGCAGACTGCCAGGCTCTGAAGTGTTTGCTTTTTGAAGTGATCTCTTATAATCTTTTGCAGTGTATGTCCCTTAAATGGACAAGCAAAAAAATAATTAAGATGTCACCAGCCCCAGACCAATTCTGAATCCAAGTAAGTTCTGAAGAAATAGCTAAACTGATTCCCCAAATCTATCTTTACAAAATAATACCTCTGAAGTATTATACTGAACTAAAGTTCTTTGCTTTGACTTCATGCTGCTCCCAGCTATGAGGAAAACTAAAGTTCAGTAATCCTAGCTTTCATAGCTGAAACCTGGAACAGAGCAGAGAAGGAAAAAAAATAGTAAAAGGGCAATCACAAACTTCAAGTCTCAGATGAACATGCCTCTAAGCCGTTGTGGTGGGCTGATCCCAATGAGCCCCTCCTGAGCTGCTCACTCATCCTGACCCACATCAAGAGGGGCAAAAGACTCAAAAGGGCAAAAGCTGTGAAAATTAGTGGACTGCAATAGATGGGAGAACTAAGTGAAGAGAAAATAAAAAGTGAGGAAGGGGAAAAAAAGTGATGCAAAGGTAATCATTCACCTGTTCCCTCAGCAGACTGATGCCTAGACCAACAACTGCCTTGGAAAGATTCCACCCTAATTATTGCTGAGCATAATGTCAAATGGTGTTGAATTTTCCTTTGGCTAGTTTGGGTCAGTGTTTCCAGCTGTGCTCCCTCTCCCTCCTGCTCCCTGGGGGCAGGGGACAGACTGACAAGTAGGAGAAGCCTTGACACTGTGCACATACAACTCAAACACCCTGCTGCATTATCAGCCCTGCTTTGGTCACAGGCCTCCAACACAGCCACTCCTACAAGAAAATTAACTTCATCCCAGCCAGACCCAGCACACTCAGCAAGCTGCAGGCAGTTTCACAGTGAAATTGCAACACTACAATTAGTACATCTTGTAGAACAGCTGGCTGCTATTCCATATGTTAAGCTTAATGTGTAAAGAGAGTTAGAGTCATAAGAGGGCTTGAGTTGGAAGAGATTTAAAGATCACCTGATTCCCAACTCCCAGCCATGGGCAGTGCTTGACCACGTTGCTGGGGTCCCATCCAGCCTGGTCTTAAACACTTTGAGTGATGAGGCTTCCACAGCTTCTCTGGGCAACCAGAGAACCTGTTTCAGTGCCTCATCACTCTCACAGTGAAGAATTTTTTCCATTAAACACATCTTATTTAAAGTAAGCCAGAGCTACCCTTCTAAAACATTTCAATGTTAAAATGAATAAGCTTTTGAAAATATTTTACACTGCATTTCCTATATTAGTTGTTGGCTGAAACTGACCTCGATAAAACAAGTCTGTTTTAGCTCATCTTAAGTATGTACACACAGAGGATGTAAAGTTTTGGTCATTTATTTGGTTATGTCTGAATCCTTAAAAGAACATGGTTAAGGCGAGAGATAAGCATATTAGTTACAATTCATATAACAAGTAATAAAAAGATTCGAGTATCTGTACACTACTTTAATTAACCCTTACTTACTGACTGATGCCTTGAGCTATATTCAGCTAGGTGGCATTTTTGTGTAAACAGTATTTACTAGAACAAAAAATTAACTAGTACTAGCCTTACTTCTAATATGCTATTTCAAATCTACTCTTGCAAACAGAAAGCAGTAAAAATACTCATTTGTCTTAGACATACAAAGCACAGCATTGTCCTGGGTAACAACATGTAGCTTTGCAAGTGATACCTGGTTCCTTTAGTTGCAATGGCTTATAATAGTAGTAAGCTAAATAAAAGACCTACAAAAAGAAGTTGTAACACAACTGGAATTTCACATTTGTCAAGCATGTAAGGCTGCAAGTTTTACAGTGTGTGAATACACAAGATATGTTGAACAGTGACATTCCCAGCCATTATAGATGCAAATGCTTGATATGCAGCATATCTTCTCTCAGCCTCCAGAAAGGCTTATGTGCAGAAGAAAGATCACTGAGTATATTAGCCCAAATTTAGTGGAATCATCATTATATATATGTACACACACATCCATGGTGCAAGTTTAGACTTCAGGAATAGAGTGATCCATCAGGCTCTTCATGATGCTAGTTGCCATCCTAAGGAAAGGAAAAGGCATTCAGGTTTGTAAGACAACTACAGAAGACCACTCAAGCTTCTGCTCACAGTAGCTTTGTCATTGCCAGCCCTTTAATACAAACCAAAAGCTGGACTTTCATTCCACCATTTCTGACAAGTTGGTACAGACAGCTGCACCAAACTGCACATGCAGATGAAAGAGAAGCCCACAACACTCAACATTTCCATTAGCACTTGAGCTGAATTGCTGGTACCTTTTGAGGGCGTGGATGTGTGCAAGCAGAGCACAAGCACAAAGGAAAGGGAGCTGAGGGAAAGATGGCTGTTAGATGGAAAACTGCTTTGTAGAAAGAGGATACCAAGCTAAGGGGGTTGAAAGAAAAAAAAACCTAGGAATTAGTTGCACTACAAACAACATTTTAGTTACAAGGTAACAAATACTTGTAATATCCAGTTCTCAGCTATTCAGGGTCAGTCAAAAGAAGTTTAGAAAAGATTTTTCCAGAGAGGAAAAGGCAAAGGATCATCGCAAACATAGAACAGATTAAAAACAGTATACCAACAACCACCAGTTTCACCAAAACACAAATTAAACAAATTTTCAGGCACCCCCCACCCCTCTTCCAGTGTTCAAATAAAGTTTGCAGTTAGGTCTTCTCATGAGTACACTTTATAGTCACTGTCCACTTGATTATAATTAACACCACAGCTGCTTTGTATTACCTACCTCTTTATTATGTAGTCATAAATAGTGGAAGGCATGACAGTGATGGTCACTACATTTCCAGCTGTTGCCAAGATGTCTGCAACCTGCGAGTCCTGTTAATAAACAAAAAGTCTTATGAGCAACTCAACTCAAGCTGACTAAGAAAGCAGCAGTTCAAGAGCTTTTTCTAGACACATTTCATGTGGCCTTGGGACCCCCCGTCCCACCCCAGCTCCTTGTCTGGAGCATTCAACCTTCAGGAAACTGCAAGGCCACTTTACAGATGTTTGGTTAAGAGTATCTTGCATGAACTCGTGAGAGAGAGGACACAGATGTCATACACAATTCCTGCTAAATTTCGATGCAGGCTGGAAGGAGGAAGCTTACCCTTCATTTTGCCAGCAAGGTTGGACTACAGATAAAAACAGAGGGCCAGCCTTGCCAGGTAGAGGCCAAGAGGATGAGAATAAGCTGCCCAATACAAAACCACATAGAAGGCCAAAACATCTATGTCTCTCCAGTCAAGTCACATCATGACTCAAGTTATTATTTTATGAACACTAAACATATCACAACCTTTTCTCTCTCTCTCCAAAACACACTATACAAACATAAAAAGCTCACAGCTATCCACACCCCCAATACAGTAGTTATTTTACCTTCAACCCAATTACATTCTGGCCATTAATTTCACAGATGTTGTGCTCTGTCAGAAGTCCATTTCTTGCAGCAGAACTGTCTTTCACTATTGAGGTTATTTTTCCATTCTTGAATATGAAACCAACATGTCCTGTGCTGTCCTTATGCATGGTAATAATTCGTTCAAAAGGTCTAAAAAGACATTTAAAATACAAAGCAATGTCTTCAGTATACTAAACCACAGAAAAAAACACATGCTATTTTAGCATCTTTAGCTTATAAAAAATTATTGTACTCTAAGGGACCCATATGTTTTCTATAATGAAGTTGTTGGGTTTAGCTTCATTTTGTTAATATCGTTGTATTAAAATAAATGTTTATAACCCTTACATGTTTTCCCTGTTCTACAAATATTTCACCATCTGGATTAGTAACAATACAAAAATCCCATACAGTATCCACCCACCCACTACCCCAACCAAATGTCCATTAAAAATTAAGTTCCCTACAAACATTACCAGGTCAGTAAAATAGCACAGGCAGTTTTAACAACTGTAGGTAGACCACAGGATTCTGAAAGTAAAAGCCTTCCCCAAAACATTTCTACTGCTTTGGGGACAATAAACCTTTAAATTGTGTCTTAAAAAGGCAGTAGATACAGGAAGGGGGTGGCATGTTGGGCACAGAAGTGGTAGACAGAGCAAGGAATCTACTGCCACAGCATTTTAATTCAGTGTTTGAATTAACTGCCCTGATCAAAGCAGCTGCCCTCCACTGAATCAAGCTTGGTTCTTAAGCAGGAAGGAACATGGGAAAAGCTTTGAGACTATGATACTTAGTCACATGAAGTATCATCTGTCTTCTTGCAGCCTACAGGCCTTATGTTGAATCTGACCTGCTGTAACTACATACAATTAGCTACAAGATAATTATTTTAAAAAAAACATATTGAGTCATCAAGCATGCTTTTAGTAAAACTGGCATTAATCCTATGTGAGCAATAGAGTTCACAAGAAAAGCTATCATGCTACATAAAATGCAAATTCATTAATACATTGTTACTATCTTTTATTGTTGACTTTCACTTATACTAAATGAAAAAAATTGTATCTGAAAAAAAAGCACAGAACTCTTCAATTCAGAGTTTCAATTTAACTTGTGCTCTCTCTCACTCACTAGTTTATCTTGGAAAAATGTTACACCTCATCATGCCCAGGAAGTTTATAAGTTAGGAACCACTTTGATTGTTCCCCACAAAAGGGAACATTTCTGAACATCTTTACTACTGAAGTACATGGACAAACAGATTTTGTTAAACCTGCTCAAGCAAGGGGAGACCCAAACCCCTCAGAATTACTCAGAGATGGATAATGGCAAATCCATATCTGCAGTTGGCTTTACCTGTCCCGAATGATCATTGAAATCCTTTCTGCAGAAGCCTGTTTCAGAACTTTATGTGCTTTATCAGAACTCCATCCTGCACAGTTTTCACCATTGATCTGCAGAACCTGGTCCCCAAACCGCAGGCCAGCAAGGGATGCTGGAGAGTTTGCCTGAACTAACTGGACAAATATACCCTACAAAAGAGGAAAAAAAAAAAAAGGGGGGGGAGGGGAGTAGAAGGGGAAGTTGAAGTTCTTGCTTACAGAGAAAGACCAGTCACAGAACACACAGCCTCTAAAGTTTCCCATTCTACACAATATCAGCCAAATAGAGAAGACAGAAGGACTTGCTAATTATCTCTTCTTAAGGGGCACTTTTGAAATTTCAGTTTGTTTGTAGATGTACTTAACAGTCTGACAGATAATGAATGCCAGAACAAAGTTCAAAAACAAGCAAATCTGTCTAGATCTCCAAATATTAAAAGTTTAAAAACCCATGAGCATAACATTAAAGTCTTAAGCAAAAAAAAAATACTTGTTTGTTCTAACAGGTGTTACAAAACTATTTCTAGCCAAAGTACCCCTAAAAACAAAGCAAAGCATATCAAAGCAAATTTTAAATAATACCTTTGGGAGCATCAGATGTTAAAAAAAAACCACCACTTCATGCTACTCTAAGAAAACCTCATTTTCTGCATAAGAAGAACTACAGAAAAGTATTTTAACCCTATATGCTACCTTCAGTACAATTTTTTTTAAACATTCAGATGAAATGGCTTAAATAGTTTAAGCACCTTTAATAAAAAAGGAAATACTTCTAAGCTGTGGGCAGCTCTCTGCATACTGCTGAACATTAAGTACTGCCCAGTGTTTCCACAAAGGTAAAGGCAAGAAGTCCTGAACTGATAAAAAGTATCACAGCAACCATGCAAGGACAAGTTCACACTCTAAACTGAAACAAAAAATATTATATGTATTTTTCAGGTCTTATAAAACACATGGCATTAAACTACAGCTGTAAATTCAGATCCTAGTCCAGAGAGCGGGAAATCTAGTTACAAGTCTAATGAAGGACTTTAAAATTCTGGTAACAGATAAGAAATTATTATACAGAGAACTATTTTGTGACCACACACTAACTTCACAACTAATACAGTTCAGCAGTAAAATCTCTAGAGGCAAAAGCAACTTCTACACTTACATTATCAACAGACTTAAGGCGAAGTCCAATTCTGCCATCTTGATCTTTACACAGAATTGCTTCACGGATGCCTTGCTTAATTTCTGCTCTGCGAATTCCAACATCATTTCCAGTCACTGGAGCTACCATGTAATTAGTGGAAGGTCGTGTTACCAGTTGCTGATTAAAACAAAACAGCCAGACAACTTAGTTTCAAGTTTGAAGTATAGCTATATGTCAGTTTGTATAAAGTGATATTTAAAAAAAAAAACCATAAAATAAGCCACAACACCAGACCTCCTCCACCCCCTCCCAACATCGGAAATGGACTGCTCTGTTTCAGAACAGACTAAAATAGGCACTGCTACTTAAATAATTACCCTCTCAGTCAAGTATGATACTTAGAGCAAATAATAGTCTGCTCTCTAGAATGCTAGATACACATTTAGTCTTTACATCTTTGTTTTCTAGAATATGCATGACTGGTACCTACACCCTGTGGCTGAGCAGCTGCCACTGCTAAATTTCTCTGCACCTCTTCTTCATTGAGGCTCAGGCCCATATACTGAGAAAGTTCTGGATACAATCTGGGGTACAAGCCTACAGGAGAGAAAAAAAACAAAAATCAATGCAACTGTTGGTTTAAAAGAAGGAGCAGTTAACTGCTTTTACATACACAATTACTTCAACAAATCTTGTGCTGTCGTGATTTAACTGGAAAATTATAACAGAAGCCCCACTTGAATCAGAATCCTTTTGGCCTGGTTTAGAAGAGTAACTGGACAAGCAGCACTTCTGAGATAAAGAACTTACAGAGAACTTTCAGTTTCAGTTACTCTATTCACCGTTTACAACATAATAAGACACGTGATGTGTTCCAAAACCAACACTGTGCTGCACTCCATGAGGACATGGCCTTAAACTCTAGAATTTTTCGGCAATTAGTGGAGAACTACTCTCTTCTCCACCCCCAAACCAGGTGTGCTGAGGAACACACACACACAGACCTTCTACCAAGTTCAAAATAGCACTCACAAGAGGTATTCATGCCAAGGATATTCCAGATTCAAGGCATGGGAAGGTTTCTGCAGAAGCCTCCTGGTTCTAAGGTTGACACTACAGTCTACTTTGAGTGTTCATGAGAAAGTAGCTGTCATTTTCTCACAGCTTCAGACTGAAAGGGCTTTATACATCCCTCTCAACAAGACAAAGCACATGCAGCATTTCAAATATCCCTCTATACCCAAGCGGAGGGAGGTGCTGGGGGTGGGAAGAAAGGAAGTTGAAGTGACAGACTTGTCAGACCTTGAGCTGAACAATTCTGGAAATAAACTTAATATTGCTCTTGACATTCCACAGATCATTAACTGGTGCCATTTAACAAGTGCCAGTTATAAGAGCTTTTAAGAGTACCCCTGACATTCTCACTGAATGAGTGGGGACAGAAAAGGCTACTGGGAGAGAGAGGCAGTGGAAAGGAGGGCTTCAGAAGCAATCACATTCCCTAGTACACAAAGCTTAGGTTTTTAGTGTTTATTTATGGCTATAAATGTATAAAAACAGCTATTATAAGAATCCATGTCTGACCAGCAATGGAAAGTAACTTTTCTGGGAAGGAGCAAAGGTCATTGCAAGGTGAATGCCAGTATAAACAAGAGATTTTTTTTTGCTCTTTAATACCCTGCTTTGCATGAGAGCTGTCTGATTGTATTTCTGGACTAACCTACTAGCTTATAGCTTAACCAATATTGATTTAGAAGCTTTTGATGAATAAGTCTTCTATTTTTGCTTGTTTTTCCAAGCCCCTAGGATTATACATAACACAGCACAAGATTTCTGCAGCTACCCAATTCTTCTGTTTTGTTCTTTAGTAAAGATCACAACACAGGATGCATCTTTGCTGGCTGAATTACATTCTCATTTAAAATAGAGAGTGCTCCAAATAATGGAACACACAGCAGAACACAAAAACTCCTGATGTTGTATAGTCTCCTGTTTCTGTCAGGACAGAAGCATTTCCAGTGAGTCTGGCACATCCTATAGATAACGTAAGGCCTTCTTTCATTTGGGATATATTGAATGATTAATCACTCTTCAGGCACAGAATTTCAGAGCAATTCACACAAAAACTGATGTCAAAATTATGTTTTGGTTCCTGCTGGCCAAATACTTGTAGGATAATTCGAACTACGGACAGCAGTAAAACTGCTGCCAAAACTGCTGAAACAAACTCAAATCTGGTCTGCTGAGGTTCGGCCAGGTAAAGACCTAATCCAGAAAGGATCTACCCAAGGCAACTCTGGTGAGCAATGCAAACTCCTGCCTTAAAATCACTGTAGACACAGAAGCACTCAGAGGAGAACAAAGTTCCATCCACCAGCCTTTAATAACTGATCAGCTAGCATTCCTGACCACCATTGCAGCACTGCTGCTGGTCTTGCAGGTTAGAGGCTTTAGGCCTTTTAGACCAAGAGTAATTTAGTAAAGCAGAGCTCTAACCTCAAACATACCTGTGCACCTTTGTGGATGTACATGTGCATGGGAGAAAAGAAGGAGAAAGTACAAATCATTCAGCTTTAGATCTGATGGGCTTCCCACCACATATTTGATTCCAAAATCTGCTAGAAGCTTAATGTTGGTTACAACAAGATTAAGTGCCAGCTTCCCGGGCACTTCTCTTGTTGGCATAGATTTGTTGTTGTCCCAAGGCAAATTCCCATGTAGAGGAAAGACTGACTCATGCTGTCCTCTGAAGCTTACAAATGCATATGTGACAAATAAAGACAATTAAGTGTCTGAGGTAAGAGCTAACAGAGCTCACAGGTACCAACATCAAATCTTGTTATGCTAGGCTCACTTGGAAAAGGTTTCAAGAAGAGAAGGGAGACTGCTTGCTACAACTTCCTTTTATATGCAAACACTGGTTTTTGACTCCTAGAACACCTTACCAAGGTGGGTGTTGACATTTCCAAAATGGAAATGTAAACGGTAACATTTATTTCCCTTTGTAAATAGGGTAACATATTTATAGCTATTTTTGACTGTACTGTTAACTTTAGGACTTCATAACTGCTTTCCACATTAGGATACTATGCAGTACATGAGCTTACCTCCATCACCAGGAATTGGAGCAGAAGCTTCAGACAAGATTGCTGGATTAGCTGGATTTGAAGAAAAGGCAGTCTGAGCCTAAACGCAAAGAAACTCATATATGTTATCTTGTATATAAGAAAAAATAAATCTTAATTATGCAGGCAGCAGACTCAGTATTTTCTTTTTTCTTGTACATGCTAATTACTATTCATCTTGAAGTAATGAAGTCAAGCTTTTTATGTGAAATAAACAGCTTCAATACAACATGCTGTAATAGTATCAAAACTACTTTGGCAGATCAACTCACATGTTCCTCAGAGACCAAGCCACAGTGATAATGCAAAGGCTTTCCTGTCAACCTGCTCTGTTTACGTCATCAAGCAAATTAAAAAGCCAAAGGAAACATTACCTTTGTCCAACAAAGCTTATAACTAAGTTTTATGGTAGGATCTTTGGCAGAGTGTTTTGCAATTACTTTTTTCAGCTGGATAGCAGCAGTTTTACTTCTTTCACACCATTTACAGACATTATTAGTGAGATCCATAGCTCTTTTCAGGTGTCAAGTTCCACAAAATCCAGTGCTACTAGAATAATATCTTCTGAAAGAAACAGACTTTCCAAGATGATTTTTCTACAGCACTTGCCACTACAGTGAACACATTAAGCTTTATTTCTGTATTGCTGACTGGCTTATTTACTAAGTTCCCTTATATTTGTGAGTCAGTTTCCTTCCTTCTCAATACCTCAGCTCTATTTTTTGGCCTTGTGTGCTCATGACCAGTGAAAAATACAGCCTTAGAGAGGCCTCTTAAGCTATCCCAGTAACTTTCCTGAGGTTGAATGTCAAAGGTGGGGGGGCGACTGGGGGAGGAAGTACTCAATGCATAGTGAAACATAATGCTGAACAGAACACATAAATTTTCTAACACAACATGACAGTCAAATTACTTCATTATGTTAAGGAAACACTTAAAAATAGCAGACTTCTCAGTCCTGTACACTCCAGGAAGTTGCCTTTAAAAAAAGGCTTCATTGCAAGAATGAGTCATTATTTAGCAATATCACATGTATTTAGAAGCACAGGCTCCAACTCAAATGATGGACAAAAAGAGTAGGTTAGAATAATATTTAATGTAACAAATCTGTTTGTTTTAGCCAGCAGTCATTTGAATCTTACTCACTCATTACAGATACAGACATCTTTCAGCACTCTGCCTCCTCTTCTCCTAAGAATGCTCTCAGACTTATTTAAAGAGACAGCATTTTTATAATGCATTTTTTGGGAGAAGGAAATAATTTAGCCTTTGATGCCAGCAGGTCAAGGGAGGTGATTCTGCCTCTCTACTCAGCCTTTGTGAGACCCCACCTGGAATGCTGTGTCCAGCTCTGGAATCCCCAGCACAGGAAAGACATGAACCTATTGGAGCAGGTTCCGAGGAAATGATCACAGAAGCAATCAGAAAATGGAGCACCTCTGCTGTGAGAAAAGGCTGAGAGAGCTGGGGCTGTTTAACCTGAAGAAGAGAAGGCTCTGGGGAGACCTTACAGCAGCTTTCAAAAACTAAAGGGGGCTTGTAAGAAAGATGGTGATAAACCTTTTAACAGGGCCTGTTGTGATAGGACAAGGTGGGTAAAGGTTTTAAACTAAGAGAGGTTTAGATTTAGATGAGAAAGAAGTTTTTTAAAATGAAGGTTGTCAAGCACTGGAACAGATTCTTGCTAGATGCCCATCCTTGAAGACATTCAAGGTCAGGTTGGAAAAGGCTCCAAGCAAAGTGGTGGAGTTGAGTACGTCCCTGCTTTCTGCAGTGGACTTTTGCCCAAACTATTCAGCGATTCTATGAAAAGTATCAGCGAAAATGGAATGCTTTACTGATTGCATTTATGACAATTTTCAACTGTAATATATAAATTCTAGCAGTTGGTAAATAGAAAACCAAAGGATCACATTCTTGGCTCCAGGCTACTCAATTTTTAGTTCAGCATTATCAGACTGTAGATAAAGGACTAGTTACATAAGAGGAATGGAAGTGGGCGGACATGACAAGGAGAAATCCCAACATAGCACCCACAACTTGAAAAGCCTCACCCCACACATACAAACACAGATGAGACAAGGCACTGCACTTGGGGATAGCACAAGAGAGTTAAGAAGCTGTTCTTGCATTTTGCTTGATTGCTTCCCAATGAAAACAGCAAGAACAGAAGTAGCAGCCATCTTAAAACACACTATAACTCCTTGCTGTTGTTTCCAGGAAGGAATGCAGGTTAAGTTCAGGAAAAGGTAAAATGCTGAAGAAAGTAAGGAAACTCCTTGCGAAATACATCCATGTCAAACTTCTCATAGAGTTTTTAATCCATTAAAGTGTTTATCATTATTTTTTAGTCCTCATCATGTCTAATAATAAAACTACCAATATTCTTACACATAAATGGTTTGGCACAAAGGTGAGAATCTTGGATGTACTGTGAGAACTGGTTACTGCCAAGATATAGCCAGAGGACAAGTCTGATTCCAGATGGCATGATGGCATTAAGACAGACACTGCTTTTTTTTGTTTTTCTTTTGTGCTCAAATGACCACAATAACTTTCTGCCACAGATTTGGACACTAGGAATGAGATGCAGCAAATTTATTAGTTTAGTCATCAATTCAGAGCTGAAATATGTGAAGAGACTGACTATATTCATCTACTTAAGACCATGTAGCTATACTTCAAAAAATCCAAATATATATTGAAGACAAATTAACACAAATGACTACATAAAGCAAAATAAATATATCCACGGGGTAAAATAAGCATTAATCATATTGGATCAAGATACAAAGTAAACAGGTTGTCTTTTCCCTTTCAGAATGAGATGGTAAAACAAGTTCTCAACTACAATTAAGTCTCCCCTTTCTTGGATTAAATATCAGATATACTATTGTCATCAAAACTCATCTTTTTTAAAGTCTACCATACCTGAATAACTTTGTCCACCTTCAGATCTTCTAGGGAAGGATAGAGAGACATTTTGATGAAATCTTACCGGGTAGAGGGTGGACTAAAAAAAACACATGGGAAAGCAAACAAACAACAGGATTAGCTTTCAGACATTTACTGAGTTTAACTCCTTAATTTTTTTTTTAATAAATTAACCAGACTAAGGGCTAAATAAGTATTCTGTGACCTGCCAGTCAGCAGTAAAGATATCTAGCACTACAGATTAATTCCATTAAGACTATCCATTTAATCTGTTATCAGTAGCAGCCTTTGGCTAATAGGCTTTAATATACTTAGCAATGTCAAAGTTTAGGTCTCGATGAGAAAACCTATACAGAGAAAAACATTTCACAGGAAGCAAAGAGAGACTTAAGGAGGCCAAGATGCAATTATGATGAGGGTTAAGAGGAAAAACCTAATCACCCTCCTCCCAACAGGGACAGTATTTTATATACAACTGCAGAAGCTTCCACTCTGTTGTCTAAAATATTTAAACACTTTCAACGCTTCTAATATTCCACTGACCTCCTTTCAGCTGGGACAGAGCTAATGTTCTTCCTAGCACTGTGTTTTGGGTTTAGGATGAGAATATTAATAACACACTAATTGTTTTCATTGTTGCTAAAAAGTGTTTATACTAAGTCAAGGGCTTTTCAGTTTCTCAGGGCCTGACAGTGAGAAGGCTGGAGAGGCACAAAGAGCTGGGAGGGGACACGGCCAGGACAGCTGACCCAAAGTGGCCAAAGGGATACCATGTGGCATCGTGCTCAATCTATAAACTGGGAGGAAACCTGGCCAAAGGCATGGGCATTGGTCAGAAAGTGGTGAGCAGTGGCAATGTGCATCATTCATTTTATATATTCCAACTCTTGTAATATTTTCTTTCTTTTCTGTCACATTAAACTACCTAATTACATCAATGTGGGTTATTACATCAACCCATGCCTTCTCACTTTACTCTTCTGATTCTCTCCCCGATCCTGCTGGGGCAATGGGAACCAGCAAGCAATTTCGTGGCACTCAGTTGCTGGCTGGGATTAAATCATGAGATCCAGCAAGAAGCCATTAGAGAGAAAGGCTTCCCATGTCCATTTGCAACACATTAATTGCAGCAAGAGACCTGTATAAACTAGGAAAATTCAGTCAGTGGGGAGTTTCAAAACAGAGATTCCAGGCTGGCTGTCACATGATGTTCTGAGAGCCCTGTGACAACTTATAAGGAAGTAATAAAAAAAAAAAAAAAAAAAAAAAAAAAGGAAAAAAAAAACCTAAGCAAAACAAAAAAACACATAAACCACTTCACATGATATTCTAAGGCACCATGCTGACATCCAGCTCTGCTAGAACCAGTCACCTGAGGCTTCAGGAAATCCCATTTTTCCAGAGCTCCTTAACCCACACTCTCACTGAGATCAGCTGAACTTTTGAAACCCACAATAAAACATTCCACATCAGTACATGGGAACATTTGAGTGAGAAGGATGGAGAGGGATATAACCAGACAATAAAATGTGATACAGTTTTGCATGTCACAGAAGGTACTGAGAACACAGTTAATACAAAAGTTTTAATAAAAGTATTTTTGTTTGGGGATTCATTTTCTCATCCAAAGAAAAGAGGTTCTTATTAATGTAGCAATTTAGCAAAAAATTCAGACTAAAAGTGACCATTACATAAATCCTTGAGCTATTGCTTCAAGTGCAGATATGAAGTCCCTTTCTAAATGAACACCACACACACAGATGCCTAATGTGATACTGCAGTAACACAATAGACATCTCTTCATATTACACTAAATTCATCAACAGCTTTTATGCTTGTTCAGCAGTGCCCAACAGCACCAGTATCATGTCAAACTGCAATTAAAACTTCAAAAAAGCATGCCCTAAATGTGACAGAGCTCTGAACTGTAAATACATGGTCTGTTATATTACACTAATTGTCACTGACTTTTTAGATTAATTGTTGCAACTCTACCAAACATAGTTAAACACACACATTTAAGGCCAGTTTGAAGTTCTGTTTTAATCCAGCATTGACCCGAAACAATGAAATGTTTTTGTTCATCCAAAATTAATAGCAAACATAAGCCAAAGTCCTTGGTCAGGTAAGTGGCTCCTGGATGCTCCATTCTGCTGCTCACACCAGTCAAGGCACACAAAGCATTGGACTGGGCATCTCCTTCTGTGCTACAGCTGCCCTGGTAGGTTCAGGTGCTGGGCCCAGCACTGGCCCATGTTCAAAGTCAGCACGCCCCTGGCAGCAAGCAGGAAAAGAGGGCAGGCCAAGGACAATGTGTTCCCAAAGGAGTCACCCCACAGCAGGGCGAGGAGGGGCACAACAGCAGCACTTCGCAGGTGGTGATCTCTGGCATCCACAGAGCTGCAGAGCCCAGTACAGGGAGTGCCTGGTCCCCTGCCCCAGTGACCAACTTCCACGGAACGCCCTGGCCAGCTTTATTTCTCCTCCACAGAGCCGTCTCCGCACACAGTTACTTGGTTACATTTGTCACAGACAGGCAACCTTCTGCTAGTTTATAAAGAGGTGCACAGCGCTTTCTGTAGAAAAGCATTAGCAAAGCTAAACACATACTAGTGTTAGATTACATAAGAAAACACTCCAGAAGTTCATCCTGCCCTTGACAATCCCCTCAGCCTCCCCTCCCCAGCCAAGGGTTAACAAACCCAAGTGTTTGTCACCAAGGATCTGCTAGGCTAGCTCTCGAATAACCAGTTTCTGGTTTTGGTTTTCCAGCTAAATAGGCAGAGTAACAGTCACCACTGTAACTGCATTTAGTGAGTTCATAACTTTGCATATGGTAACACAAATAGCCTATGTTAGACAATGTGAGAGCCACAAGAATATCGTATTTAGTTTAAAAAAGGATTTTTAAGTAACAATTCCCACTGTCACAGACCACCAGTAATTGCAGGAAGAACTTCTCCACGACCTCTGTGCACTGTTATTCACAGTATAAACATGAATTTCAGCTGGTGCTCTAATGGCTTTAGGCAATAGGGAAAGGATACCACAAAACGTGAGTCACTACAACATCCTCTCTTAAAAAAATCTACACCAACATCAGAATCACCTTCCCCAGTCATTTCCTTACTTCTACGTACTGTGAGGAGACAAAGTGTTTAGGAACATAGAAGTGAAAACAAAAGGAAGGGCACGGGGCAGGAGCTGTAACTCAGCTGGCGACCCTCAAAACCTGGCAGTAAAGACTTCGCCCCCCTCTCCAGTACGCTTCGCTGGAAAGTCTGACCGCCTCTGCCAGCACGTCCCACTAAGGAGATCCTGTTTGCCAAAGGGAAGTACCGGGCCACCGATCGGAGAAGTATGAAAGGCGTCACTCGTGACAGCCTGAGCCTGCCAGCAGGAAGTCTCGAAGGTGGGAGTGATCCCGAACTGCTTTCGGTGGTGTGGCTGGGAGGAGACGCGCTTCCCGACGCATTCTTCAGGTCGGAAAGCATGAACACAACACAGGACGGTCCTACTAAACCCCAACCTGGCCAGCCTGTAGTGACTGCTGTCTTTGAAAGCACCAGCAACCAAAACTGTGGGAGGGGAAAAAAACAAAACAAAACAAAACACGCCACCCCATATGTCTTTCTCCTGTAGCCGGTGGAAAAAGTACAGCAGGCCACAATGTTGGCACCTATACTGGAACACTGGTTCCCACTTCCAGAAAGTAGAAGCTTATGAGCCCCAAAATTCATCTTTAAAGCAGATGGAGGACAACACCTCCCGAAGGTCAGGCTGAGACATCATGAACGGAGGAATGGTTTCGTAAGACACGTTCTCCACTAATAACTCAGTATTTCCCTTCTGATACGTATCTAATTAGTCCAGGAGCAATTGCCCTCATTATGCGTTCAACTCCTAAACCTGCTGCCTCCATTTCAGACCTGAAGCAGGGCTCGCCTGCCTGAAAAGGCCCGTCCTATCTATCACTCCACTGCTGCAGCACCTTTCAGCCCGTCTCAAGAGAACCTAACACAAACGCCCAAGCCTCCCCCTGGCAGTGCCCAGGAGGGGTCAGCAGACGCTCCCAGACCCGTGGGCCGGGCACAGTCAGTCATACGGGGCCTTATCCCGGCGCTGCTCTCCCTACCTGCGGGCGGAGGAGCCCCGCGGAGGAGCCCCTCGGGCCGGCAGCGCCCCGAGTGCGGCTGAAGCCTTCCCCGGGTCGGCTGCGGGGAGCGGCGGCCTCGCAGGAACACGACACGGCTCCGCGGCCGGAGCGGGCACTGACACCGCCCTCGCAAGAGGCACAGCGGGGCCGCCTCGGGCCGGCCGCCCCCTCCCCGCTCCGCCATGCCCGGCCCGCAGCCCCCCGCCCGCCCCCGAGGAGCGCACAAAGGGCCGCGGAGAGAGGACCCCGCCCGGGGAGGGGACCCTGCCCGCCGGCCCCTCGCTTACCGCCCAGAGGGTTGTTGGTTGCCGTCCGTCGGGGCCCGCAGTACGGAGAGGGGCGGCGACAGCGGCTCCCCTGGCTCCCGGCAGCGCCGCTATGAGCGGAGCGGGGGCGGTGGCGGTGGCGGAACTGGCCCGGGCCTGCGCATGCTCCGGAGGCGGCGGGGAAGGGGCTGGGGCCGGGGCCGCGGTTGGGGTTGGCCGGCGGCGGCTGTGGAGCGAGGGGAACGAGAGACGTGGCGGTGGCCTCGCTCCCCTCTGGCCGCTTGTCTCACGTAGAATCCTGGAATCATCAAGGTTGGAAGAGATCTCCAGCATCATCCAGTCCATCCGTCTACCTGGCACTACCGCTGTAACCACTGAACCTCATCACCCAGCGCCCGACCCAGACGCCTCTTAGCACCTCCAGGGATGGTCACTCCACCCTGGACAACCTTTTCCAGCGCCTGACCACTCTTACAGTGAAAAATGTTTTATAATATCTGATCTTAGTCTTCCTTGTCTCCGTTTAAGGCCGTTTGCTCTGGTCCCCTCACTGCCGGCCCCCACCTCAGCATCACCTCCAGTCAGGGAACTGTAGAGAGTGATCAGGTCCCCTCTGAACCTCCCCCTGAGATTTCTTTGTTTTTGTAGGGCTTAGACTCATTCGTGTGCCTTTATTGGTTGATAGCTGTCGTCCTCATGAAGAAAAATTACTATTTTCTGCTAATTTTCCTGCCTTTTTTTTTTTCCTGCTGTAATAAAGCACTCTCCACTAACGGCCTCGTGCCTGCCTTGTTTTGCATGTCTGCCGTGGATGGGCAAGCTGTGACACATCAGAGCCGGTGACCACAACACCTGTCTCACGATCCAGCACCTGCCTGAGCCTTCTCCCACGGGCAGGCATCAGCAGCAGAGCTTTTATCCTGGAGAGGCTCCCCTGAAGAAACCACGATGTAAAGTGTACCAGCGACGGAGAAATCCCAGAACAAGCTCAGAAAGCTTTTATAAGTCAGTTACCATAATTACCACCCCCCCCTCCCCTTGTGTTATTTGAGTATGAACTTCTCTAGCATCAATTTTTGGTCTTTCCTTCTGTGAAGTTCCGGGGGACCTCCGGGTGCCTCTTGGGCACCTACTCTGTCGGGTTTATTCTCTTTTTGTGTAAAAAGCGAAGCAGCTAATAGTTGCTAAAAAGTTATTTATTGCAGAACCACATCAGTCTTAAAAGCAAAAACAAAGCAAAGTAATGGCATCAAAGCAATGGCCAAAGCAATGGCATAAAGCAATGGCATAAAGCACCAGCCCTCCCTGATGCATGCTCTTTTATAGAAACTTTTTAACTTGCTAAGACACAAACTTGGACCACTACTTCTTAACCTATTAGAATTCTAGTGTTTTAGCATGCCAGACTACGTATAGACTATGTTCGTGGCCTATCTTGTTCTAACTGAAAAATGTAAGCAATATCTTTAACTCTATTATGTCTGAAGCGAGGTTCTTGGAGCTTTTAAGGAAACATCAGTATGTTTTTCAACCTTCACTAGAACATGTACTACTTCTCAGGCATCTAAGACCTTTTACTCGCTAAAAATACTTAAAACTTATTCCATTTACTGACTTATTTATTTACTTTATCTATTCACTTACTCATTCCATTCAAAGTCTTTAATTCAATCCTTGCACTCTGATTTCTTCTGAAGAAATCAGAGAGACTCCTGACTTACTGACTCCAGCACCTTCTTCATTAAAATTCTTTAATTCTTTTCCTGTTGTCAAATGTTGTTCATCATCCAGATAATTAAATATGCTGAGTGCCCTAGAGCTTCTCTTCACCTAAGAAGCCAGAGCATTCAGTAGAGGAGTTGAGCAGTCCTCCAGCACCTCGGAAGGAGGTCTGCTCCCACATACAGTCTATTTATCCTGTTCTCAGCCAACCCAGCAGTTGCCAAGCTCTTCTGAAAGAAAGCTTAACTCAGTGCCCCAAGAGAAATCAAATCCACCAGAAAACATTAATGCTTTTCTGCTGGTCAGTGAGCCATACTAGCAATAAAAGGCTCTCTCAAGCACAAGCATGAGCTAGAGCAAGGGAGTGTGTGGCTGGAAACAGGAGAAAGGAGGAAGCAGAAGAAGAAATGGAAATGAGAGGGAAGGTTGTTTCCCTTCATTCTGGCACTAACAGGCTGTTTCATCATTTGAGGTGCCAGCACAATCACAACCTTAGTTAAGCTAAACAGAAAATTTGTTGCAATACATATTTTTCTGTTGTTGTTGCAGTATATTCTCCAGTTCGTGATTCTCTACAGTTGCCAATATCTTTGGTAAGTACCACAGAATACAGAGGAACAGCAACTCTCTGGCTGCTCAGGAGGCTTCAGTTTCTATATCCAAGAATCAGCCAGACTTGGAACCTCCCTGCGTGCCACTACCTGAACCATTGGCTGCTGAGGCATGCAACTATAGGTCATTAAATACATGTGAAGTGAAATCTTAGGCTTAGGATATAAATTCACAAAAATCCAGTGTAAAGTGTCTTCTGGGCCAGGAGGAAGGGAGGGAATTTAGCTCTGGTTTAATAATGACAGATAATTGCTGGTTTAGAAGTGCTAAATTTTCTATGTAGCCAAAGGAAATTTTAACGTAAGTGCAGTGAAAGTTTTAAAACTGTGCTCAGACAAACTGTGCCACTCTTCATCCTGAAATGAGCTCAGTGCAGTGAAGCCCTGGACCCACCCTGTAGAATGAAGAGCACTGTAGTGTTCATGGGGCATGGAAATTGCAGGTGTGTGATTGAGAGTTTTCCAGTGCAATTCTGCTGGGTGCCAGTGCTGACAACTGAAAGGTGGTGTTTTCTTTTGGTTTGGCGTTGAAAACCTCCTCTCATTGCAAAGACCTTTCTTCTCTCCAGAAAGCTAGGTTGTTATTTGCTGTTTTCTGCATTACTTTGTATTTTTGTTGTTTTTCAAGACAGGCTGCTGTAATCCAGGGAGTAGCCTTTTCTAGTGGGTATCAGAATTGCAGTCAATGCAAACTCCCCGATTTTACCCACAAGACTGTAACAGATATTCATTTTCTTTATGATGATGTCCTAGCCCAAACACTTGGCTCTATATGGTTTATTACTTGTTGATCATACCATGTGTGCACTATTACAGATATATAATCTAAGAGCAAGCAAAGTCCAGGTTATGAGCCCTAGCTCTGGCACCATATCCAGCTGCAGGACATCCACCTTGGTATCAAAAATGAATCTTATCCTCATCTCCCAATGTATTGTGAAACATGATTTCAATAAAGATTTTGAAAAACTGTATAAAGCTGTTTCTGCTTGCTTAAGGACAGCTATTGGAGAGAGAAAGATTACACTTTTGTACTGAAAAGTTTTCTCAAAATTGTTCATTTTCACTCCTATAGGAGCGAAACATAATAAACCATAATAAACATAATAAACCAGAAGGATAATTGCTGAAAAATGGGTATGTCTAATCTGTGCAACCAGTGCAGTTTGGCATGTCTCAGAGTCCTCATCCTTCAAACACACAGACCAAAGACAATTCCAGCTACTGGTCTAGTCTCGTTTCCTTCCCAGGGAAACCAAATCTTGGAAGGGGGTGGCATGTGCCTCAGTCACTCTGTGACATGAACTGAGCACCTGGGACAAGGGAGATACTTCTGTGCCCTGGAATTTGGAGGGGAGCAGAGGAAGGGCCAGGCCATATCTTTCTAAGAAGTCCAATGAAACTGGGGAGCTCTAAGGAGTCAGAGGTGAATTGCCCAAATAAATGACTCTTTATTAGCTCCTGAGGTGTGTGCATCTATTGTTTGAAGGAAGTGAAACAAATGCAACTATTGTTCGAAAGAAGTGAAAAAATGGCCAAGTTATTATTCTTTAAATTAGAATACCCATGGGCAAGTGTGGTAATTTTCCATCATCAATATACTGTTTGTGGGTTTTTTGCTGATCTAGTGCCAACTTTCAAAGAATAATAGAAACCACCCACTGACCGGTATCAGTTTCAACTGTTCCAAAAATCTTAATAAAATAATGCATAATTATTACTGAAAAATTCACATTTCTCCTTTGAAGCTGAAAACAAGTTGTGCTTTTGTTTGCAAGGAAGCTCTCCACCCATTCCAGAATGAGACATTTATAGTGGTCGCTCAAAACATGTACAAATTGTGCAAGATAGCAGCCTGTCAGCACTGGAAATGGAAAAATCATATTAAGGTGGTTCCATGCCTGGGGTAGCTATAAGAAAGTTAATGGGTCCTGCTCTAAGCCAGGTGAAAGGAGTATCCAGACATGTCGTTTGTATTTCTAGAACAAACTTACCCCAAACCAGCTTAATTAACTGTGGGGCTGCATTGCACTGAGCTGTGCCTCCAGACTTCATGTACAAGAATTTTTGTACTTTCTATATGGAAAGAAGAATTTCAGCATAAACCCCTGTTATACAGAAGAGATTACATTACAGGAGGTTTGCCCCAATAAGGTACTTAACATTAGAAACTGCTAGGTCACTTTTTCCCTCATTCTCTGTTCATATTTTTTGATCTTGCCTTTTAAGGGCATTATAACATATTGCTTTCACCCACGGGATGGATGGCACTCAGTGAGTTGTTTTCCACCGTTCAGTTGGCAGTTTCATGCCCAATTTCCTGTCTACTATTCAAACTCCACTCTAAAATGGAAATACTAATGTTGTCACCATCCTTTCTAAGTAACGCTCTAACATCTGAGTGCTGTGCAAACAGTTGCTCATTTATTTTCTGTCATAATTCCTGACGTACAGGAATTCAGGCACTCAAGTTGAATAAGCTCACAATACATTATTCTGAGCTCTCAGTTCTACAAACTCATGCCTCATGTGTGTGATTATACAGGAGATATTTTGTTAAATCCCCACCTTCCTGACTTCACTCACGGTTGTGTGTGCCCAACACTTCTGCAGATTAGACCTAGAGCCTCTGTGGGGCAAATAGAAAATGAACAAAACACAGGAACTTCTTTGTGGAGAGTCTGGAGAGAGGAGTTATTTGTCACTGCAGAAGAGCTCTGGGGAAGAGATGAGAGCAGCATCCAACTCCACAGCCTGACAGTCCAGGGTGTGAGCAATAAGATGTTCCTCTGTTCTCCTCGTTCATTCGACACCTTCTAACCTTTGCAACAGATGAAGAAGAGGTCCTGCAGACAAGAAGCTCCTTCATGCATGACCGTGAGCGAGTCCCAGGAGACAGGAGGCAGGAAAGAGAGCCAGGGAAGGGGTGGATTTGATCTCTACGCAGGCAAGAGGGAGGAGTGACTATGCTCTTCCTGTGCCTAATCCACAAGTGGAATTTTGCTTGAAAGGACTTAAATAACCTGACCAGTTCTTTCCTACCTCTGACATACACCTTTCAGGGTTTAAAAAATCTATATTCTTTGTTTTCATATCATAAAGACTAGGTAAGCATAGCAGAAATAAGGTGTATATTTCACAGTAGACATATTTTTTTCTGTTTAACTGTTTTCCCAGGGATTCAATGTCTTTTTCTTTCTCCTGGGATCTTTAAATTAACATTTTGTACCTTTATGCTAAATACAGTCTAGTGTGGTCGATGTTCCATGGTCTAGATTCATCTAGAATGCATGAAGCAAGACAAAAGGATAGATCCCTCTGCCCTCAGAATCTTAGAATCACAGAAGGGTTTGCGTAGGAAGAGACCTTAAAGATCATGTAATTCCAAACTCCTGCCATAGGCAAGAACACCTTCCACTAGACCAGGTTTCTCAAAGCCCCATCCAACCTGACCTGGGCACAAGTGCTTGTGGAAAGTACAGTATGAGGAATCATGAGCTCTGATGCCTCAGTGGGAGCCTGTCTCTTTGTCTTAAAATGCCACCAAGGATAAATTTGAGCAGACATCTGCCTGTGGGATGGGGTGGTGGGACAGAAGTGGACAGTCCTTTTGCTCTGCTCTGGCTACTGGGGCTGTAAACTCTGGAAGAAGCAAAGGAGAGCAGAGGCCAAGAGCAGCTGCTCCAGCAAGGCTCACTAGTGGCACCTGTTGGAGAATTTTTGTGGTACTTCCAAAGGGAATTAAACACAGTCTTATGCTTAAATATAAAGGAAGGGGTTAATGAGGTTAATATATTGGGCAGAGTCCCATCACAATATGCGGTTCTACATGGAATCTGAAGAAATGCATCACAAACAGATTCCTGACGTACACAGCACCAAATCCAAGATTATTTGCATGGGGCACCTCCTGTGGATCCACCTTTCACCATGCTCTGCAGCTCAGAGTTTGGCCCTGAGTTTGGGTCTCTGAGGTCTTATTCCAGGATGGCTGCAAGACAAAGCCGAGACTGTTTCTTATCTCATCACCAAGGGAAACGTCACTCTCTTGGAAGAAATCTCTTCTGTCTCTGGCATTCCTGCTTCCAGCCAGTTTAACCCCTCCTTACCCTCCATGCCAGATCATTCCTCAGTCACAAATCGCCACTGCTGAGTTATAATTAGAATTTCCCTTTTATGTCTGTCACCACTGGAAGTCTTTAGACCGAACCAAAAATTTTGGGGGAGACTGTCGTGAGAACTTGAATTGCTGTGAGCAATCAGGAGATGGCTCATCCAAAGGCATGTGTTGGTGTTGGCATAGTGCCCTTACTTTTCTGGGGATCTGTCTCCATGCTGACTCAGCATGTCAAATGCTTCCCTTAGCCCAGGAGTGGTTTTTGGCAGTCTGCCACTGCATTTCTGGTCACAACAAACCTGTTTAACTTATGAGACCAGTCTTGAGCTATATAACTACTGCAGTTATATAGCTCCACTATATTTGTCTATTTGTTTAAAAAAGCAATAAATTGTCCCCATTTGTAAACTAACCAGCTCTTTAAGTGCTTTTATTTACCTTGTGTTTTGTCTTCATCTTCCTGTTCTCTTCAACATCTACCTGTCGCCCCTCTTCTGTCAGCTTTTTCTTCCTGTTACCCTGTTCTTTTTGTGGTTTTCTGTTTTAATTTTTGTCTTTCTACCTGTAGTCTATCTTTTCAACTGCAAAGCAACACTGTAAGAGGTAGATCTCTGATCATTGCCTATTTAGGTAAAAAATAATATAAAAACATAGAAATAAATAGGTAAAATGCAAGATTACAGGAACTCTGGTGTGGAAAATCATTATTACTTGTTAAACAGAGAATTTTTTTCCAAATTAGCCATCTATATTCAGTAGCAATTTGGTTTTCTTATGCCAGAAGGCTGATTCACATGTAAAACCAGTGGGGTTTGCTTTGGACAGTTTATTTAGTCCCATATTCATATCTTTTAAATCTAATCTGGACAGTTGAACAGTCTTACACTTTGAAATTGATTTCATATTATGTCTGTTACACCACCATGCCTTATTTTTCCTTTCTTTTGCACAATGAAGATGTTGTTCACTGCCACAGTTTTCTTTCTCAAAAAAAAAAAAACCCAAAGAAAATGAAGAAAGCTTTGGCTCATGGAAGTATGATAATGAAGAGGAATGTATCACAGAAAAGAATTGAAGTGATGACTGGCAGATTTCTTCTGCAATATAGAAAAGTACTCACTCTTCAATCTTGGCTTGTATCACCCAATATTATATTCTAAAATGTAGAATATAGCTATAGGAAAAAGAAATCTTTAAGTAAATCTAGTAGTAGAACGATGTGTATTTTCCCTTGGAAGAGTAAAATGTGGCTCAGTTGCATAACTGTGTGCCCCATATTTCTAGTTCTGTGCATTTTGCACAGTCCAGTGAAGCTCAGATCTCCATTAAAAAAACATATTTATGAACAACCATATTTAGATAAATTTTCCATACCTAGGCAACAGGCTTGCATAAATCCACCAGGGATGATTCCTGTGTTCATGTATAGATCCAAAAGAAAGGTAATAAGATTCTGAAACCAGAGAAAAACTGTTTAAGGAAAGCAGTGCTGATAACCCCCACGCTTTTCAGGCTGTGGATCTTTTCCAGCTGCATTGTTAATCCAGCTTCTCCATTTTCCCCAGTCTTCTGGGGGAAATCCCTTCTACAATCCCAAAGTGACCCAATAGCTGCTGAAATCACCGTCAAGAGGAAGTTGGTGGTGATTTCCAACAGCTATCATCCTCTGTCTCCCCTTAGACCTATAGTGGCCATAGCCAAGATAAAAAGTTCCCACTGTGACTACAGATGCCAAGCTGGCTCCCAGCCAGAATGTCATGTTGCCAGTAAGGTGATGGACCTTTTGATTTCCTTTCACACTGGAGCGATGGATGTTGTCCTTGCACAGTGATATCACTTCAGGAACATAAGGAGCACATCAGCAACCTGATGTGAGGTTTGCCAAAGTGGCCCAAATCCAGACTGCAGGACCAGAGTGATACCAGCCCCTGCATGGAGAAGATGAAAATAGCTATAAACAACAGAGAGCTTCTTAAGATGCCACCTTTCTTACAGAATAGGTACAGGTGTCACTGAATCTCCATGGCTTCTAAATGCAGATGTAGAGTGAATTGTGGGTGTGATGAAGGAGGGGACATGAAGTAAATGCTACACTTGATAGATGCCTAAATCAGGCAGTGAATCATATAATCATAGAATGATTTGGATTGGAAATGAACCTTAAAGAACATCTAGTTCCAACCCTGCTGCCATGGGCAAGGACACCTTCCACTGGGTTGCTCAGAGTCCCATCTACCCTGGTCTTGAATACTTCCAGGGAGGGAGAGTCCACAGCTTCTCTGGGCAACCTGTTCTTTCTTCCTCATATCTAATCTAAATCTACCTTATCTCATTTTAAAACTGGTACTGTTTGTCTGATCATTACATGTTTGTGCAAAAAGTCCCTTTCCATACTTCTTGTAAGCCCCCTTTACATTCTGGAGGGGTGACAGGTAAAGAGCAAGTAGTCAGCTACAGGGCAGTGCACCTCTTTAAAAGGGGGAGAGGAAGGAAGGAAGGAAGGAAGGAAGGAAGGAAGGAAGGAAGGAAGGAAGGAAGGAAGGAAGGAAGGAAGGAAGGAAGGAAGGAAGGAAGGAAGGAAGGAAGGAAGGAAGGAAGGAAGGAAGGAAGGAAGGAAGGAAGGAAGGAAGGAAGGAAGGAAGGAAGGAAGGAAGGAAGGAAGGAAGGAAGGAAGGAAGGAAGGAAGGAAGGAAGGAAGGAAGGAAGGAAGGAAGGAAGGAAGGAAAAGAGCATTAGTAGAACACAAGCAAAGGGAGGAAAAGTGAGACAGAAGGTGCTGTTACATTCCCTGCTCCATCTGCTGGAGCAGCCCAGAATAACTTGTAGTGCTCACCCAGACAATTGGATTGCAGCAATCTTCTGGTTTGTTACCTAACTACCTTTCTTCAGATAATTATTTAGTAGCAGTGAGCTGCATCATTTTTGTAATCACATCTGAGATTTGATTTCTCCCTCTTAAGTGTTTTGAGCAGCTGCAATTTCATGTTTAGATGTAACAGAATAATATAGAAGCTTCTGTTTTGTTATGAAATGATATGATACAACTCAACTCCAGAGTTTAAAAAAAGAAAAAATTTCTTTAAGAAGATGGAGTTCACTGCAGGATGAGTGATAATAACTCCTCATGATTTATTTTAAGGCCATTTCCTTTTCCTGCTTGGGTTCCCACATCAGTTCTCTTTTGTCTTCACTTTTATAATTACTCTTTATGGTTTCTCTTCTGCAATACTTAGAAAAAGGTAACTTTCATAAATCATAATATTCTCATTTGTTACTTTAATCATAAGTTTAATAGTTCACTTGTCTACAGTTTTAATGAAACTGGTCATGATGGAATGCAACATATTATTAAAATATTTTCATTCAAGTGAAGCATGGTATTTCTGATTGAGATTTCGTTTCTAATACTTGATATTAAAGGGAAGATTATGGCATTGTAAATCCCAAGTCTGATAGGAAGGTTACCAAACTTTCAACTGACATTCCTAAAGAACAAAGAAAATCCCAGAGAGAAAATGAACTGGCAAGGTGCAAGTAAATCAAGTCCATTATCTGACATATAAGCACATTCAGAGGATACTCTGAGATAAATATGAAAATATTAACTTGGTCATTAGAGGAAATATCTGTCCCTACTATTAATTAAGTGCTCAGGGACAATTGTCCTGAAATAAGATGCAAATAAACCCAGTTCCCAAGCCTGTCTAATTTTATAGCCTATCAGTGTTGGTTATTCTTATGTAAATACAAGGCATTGTCTGTGCAGAGTGCTTCATCATGAAAAAAATGACAGGGTCAAATATATCACAATGATATCAGATTATGAAAGGGTTGTACCTCTACATTCTGCATACAATCTACAGAAAAAAAATGATGATGATGATTTTCTTTTAATTTTATTTTTAATTTTTTTTTTAGGAATTATGAACACACTATTTTCAGGAGTCAGATGACTCACAAATTCTGCAGCAGGCAGACTATAACGTAGGAAAAGTCTGCCCTCTTAACAACCTTGACATTTGTTAAAATAGAGCTGTGGAGTTATACTGTAGCAGCATAAATTTATTTCAGATTGCGTAAATCATTAAATAATTGAACTATGGCATTATTCTTTGCAGCATCTTTAACATAATTTCACTCATATTCTTTTAGATAGTCTATTATAATTTAGGTGTACAAAACTTCCACCTATTCCATTGACCCAGGAAAACTAGGGGAAAGGTGACTCTAGCTAGGGATCTGTTGGAATTATATCTGGAATTACAGTCTCTCTGGGGAAGATACTACATTTTTGGCACGATCACTTAGTAAGAGCAGCTGGTTTATGAAGGCAAGCTGGGCAATGTTGTGCCATGGTGTGCCATGGTGTGTCAGGTCTGTTGTTGTGAGGGGACACGGCAGCCAGTGTTCTCTTCCCTGAGCTGCTGCCTTTCATTTTGCAGACATATGATGGCTCTGCCAAGTCAACACTGATGCTGCACAAGGACCTTCAATTTCTGGACTATCCCCTCAATGCAGTATCCTGTGTACTGACAGCCATCATTCCTCTGTAAAAATAGATGTTTCTTGTGGTTGGTGAGGAGTAGAACCTTATTTCTTGTTTTGTTTAACATTTTTAGTGATCCCAAAAAAGCCAGGTTTTCAGCTTGCCCCTCAAAAACATCAGTGATCTTACCCAGCATATCTCCATATCTTCATTAAAGTGATACTTGATGTAAATACAAAGAAAAATACATAGGCACATGGAAGAAATACCATTTTTGTTATATAGAAACAAGAAACAAATATTGACTCGCAGAGTTCAGTGGTTGCTGCAGAACACAACGCGAAAGTGCCACACTAAGAGGTTTACCAGTAGGTGGTGACATATAATTATTTTTTAGCTATTTTCTGGCTGCAAAGGTTCTGAACTACAAGCAGCTTCACTGTGCAACTTTTTGTTAAGCTTTCCTTTCATATTGCTCCACCTTTCTCAGATCTCTTTTGCAAGTTTCATAGCTGCCGAAGTGTTTCATAGCTGCAATTGCATCTTCTGGCTGTAGCACGTCAGCCTGCTCCTGTTCCCTGAACTGCAGGGTTGCCTTCCCACTGCTTGGTTTGTGTAGTTTCAGGGTTTTTTGTCTGTTGATGAAAGAAAATAACCCAGTTCTCGCAACACATGCATGAGAAAAAAAGTCAATCCTTTCTCTATAGTGTGAACCTCTTATTTACTTCCCATGAATAAACAAGTTTTAGAGTTAGCTGTGTGGAAATCTGCTATTTACTGCCAAATGTAATCAGCAGCCTCTCCTAAGTCCATCACACCCTTCTGTACATCAAGCTCCCAAGTTATGAAGCCATCAGTAACCCTGGAAAAAATTATTCCCCTCAGCTTGGTCTATCTATTATCTTCTACTGATTTAAATACCATCTGTGGGTTGTGACTAATGAAAGCCATATAGCTACAGTGTATGAAATGAAGCTTGGGTTTAGATAGTGAGCAGTTTTGGAACAGCAGGAGGAAACAATCCTTAAGGCTTCTCTTAGGCTTCAGGAATCACCACAGAACTGAGCTGGGCTGGTTTGTTTTATGGGAAAGGTATTGGCTCCATGGAGGCCACAGCCCAACTTACTCCACAGGCTGGAGCAGAGGTGATAGATAAGAGTGCCCCTGGCAGCCTCTGCCCACAGCCAGTGGGTGTATCTGGGTGAAAAGTGTCTTGGTGCCCTTTGGGGGAAAGTGGTGCAATGTCACCGTGCATCAGTCTCAACACAATTCCTGGCCCTGAAGGCATGGGCAGACCTGGTGAGGACAGGGCTGCCAGGCTGGGCTGGAAGCGGCTCTGAATGCGCCGTACTGGGTGAAATGTCAGCACACTCTCTTGCCTGCATCCACGTGCTCTTGAGCTGCTCTTTCTGAGCTGATTCTAGCTGAATGTTCATTAACCAAAAGGTCTGTTACAGTTCTTATAAGGTTTTGCAATTTCTAACTACTATTTGATGCGTTGCTGAGTTCTTGATGAGCACCCATGTTCAAGCCCGCAGTGACAAAGGCTTATACATTCAAACACATGCAGTGCTTTGTTCCTGATGCTGTCACTGGCCTGAGTTGAGTCTTGAGCCCAAGTGGTGTCAGTTTTTCACATTAATATTCTTCTTACCATTGTACAAGGTGTTTTCTTCACATAGCCAGGTCAGTATTTTTTTTCTGCACCCATAACTCTTGTGGGTCACCCTCTTGGGCTGGGGCAAGACAGCCAAGCTCATACATAGCACACAAAGTGCTGCAGAAAATGTACTATCTGTCAACCAGTGGGACCACATGGGGCTTTTAATCCCTGCTGTACAGACAGTTGGCAATTGCCTGAGCACTGTCTGTGGGAAATAGTGTATTTGCCTGAAAAACACCAAAATACCACACCCAGAACATCAGGGCACTCTACTGGTGCTGCTGAAAAATCAGGGAAGCCTAATGCCCACTAATATAAATGGAAGGAGATTCACACTTATCATCTGCTAAATTTGGTGGAGTATCTGTGGCAGACAAGACTCCTGCTTGCCTTTATCACAAGGACATAAGTCATAGGCTGCAGCCTGTTGTAATACAGGCTTTGGGACTGTAGATTGGCCTATTTAAGACTTTCCTGAGAGAAAAAGCAATTTTTTCTGGTAAGTTGCCAAGCAGCTCCTGTGCTCTGCCTACACCTGGTTGTACTTTTAGAGCTATTATATATGTACAAAGCAGAAAGTGAAAGAAGGTAGGCAGCTTTAGAGAAGTTACTGCTGCTGCTGTTTGCAGCAGGATGCCATTTATAAATTATATTATTGTCACATTGCAGCACAACAACCCAAAGCATGGAGGGAAAAGGTAAGTGTGCCTGGCAGCTCTACCTAGTGCAACACAAGATATGATGAGGGGATGCAGGCAACTGTTGCTGGTTAAATGTTATTTATTCCTGTTGTTGGACATAAAACTGACTAATTTCTGGCTTTCTGTTTCAGTGTTGTTTGGACAGCACATGCAAAAAGAATTAGACACCAATATAATAAAATTATTATTCTTGTTTAGGAGAAAGAAATCACAGGATGAAATCAAAGATGACACCCAGAACTGAATTTTTCAATAATGCAAACAAGCAGGAAATGGGAAACCAAGGCTTTTATAAAGCAATTATATAATAGCAAGCTAAATTCAGCTGATGAAAAAGAAATTTTTATAGAAAAATAAATGAAACATCTGTAGTTAAATGAAAATGGGATAGAGGACTGGAGCTGACACACAAAATGAATGATTTTTAGATTAAGTGAGGGCAAACTATGATGCTGTAAATAAGGTTTATTTCTTCAGTATAGTAACTTAAAAATTGACTCAAATGTAATGACATGTGCACAGCTACCCCATGGTTTGAAGTCAAGAGAATGTTTCCACCTGCCAGATTTTCAAATCAATGCCTTCAGTGTAGCGTTCAATTGCAACAGGAAGATGTCCAAATCTTTACTGTTTTATCACATAGCTGTAGGGACACCAACAAAAACTGGTACAAAAGTGAGTCTGAGAAACCTTTCAGTTTCTGTCTTAGAAACATATGAGGCCCTGGATGAATAATGAAACATCATTACACATGAGCTGCTTCCTTGATGGCTTGATGCCAGGTCTAGGAACAAGCCAAAGTTTGAATTCTCATAAGTCAACAACAGAAAGGAGAAAAGCTTTAGTGGGAAAATAAAAGGTGGTCCAAGGACAATGAAGAAAACCCCTAGATGTACTAGATGTACTTTCTTTTTCTTCTATGATCCACTGTATGATTCTGTGAAATCATACAGTGATTGTCCGAGACAAATGTTCTTAGAGGAAGTACGTCCACCTCCGCAGCCATCCCTTTGCCCAACTGCTGAACCCCGCCGTTCCCTCTTGCAGTGGCACAGCAGAGCCAGGGCAGCCACAAGGAGAAGGGAGGGGAACAGGCTGGCAGCTGAAGGGCAGCACGGGCTGCAGCCACCAGTTAGTGCAGCCTGAATCTCCTGGACACCGGTCAGTAACCATTTCATATATTGCTAAACTTGAACTATAAACTGCAATTGGTAAATATGCAGGATTAATCAAAATACACCTGGCTAACCTTCAAATTATCAACTATTACAGCTGTTTGGTTACTTTGGAACTGCTACTGCTGCGTGACATTAGCTCAAGGCCAGATCTGCAACTGTCTGCATCAGTCCAGCGAAGATCTCTGCAGAAAGGTGACAAAACAGAGAGGGAACAAGCTCTCTCCAGAAATGGTTAATCAATACCTTGCTAGGTTGACTCAGTGCCATTAGATTCAGTGGTGTACCCACTGTATATAAATTGTGACCTCTCTTCTGTTTCATTCTCAGTCACCTCTCTTGCCATCCTGGTAGTTACCCATTTTCCACTTGGAAGCTTTTGGGCATTACCAGAAATGTTCCTAGCACCCTGGATCTGGGGAGCAGCAGTCATACTTTGTTGTGTGTCTTGGTTTCTTCTAGGGAGGAGGAGAAGGTAAGAACTCTTTTTGTAAAAGCATCTCAGCGTGCCTGGCCTTTATTTGTGTCAAATCTCCAAATATCACTAAAAGAACTGTAGTCAGAACATATCCAGGAGAGCATAGGCAATGCTGTAGTTTGGTCTTTTGAGAGATTTATGTTCCAATCAAATTTTTGTGTATAAATTTTGCAATAATAGTGTAGTGATGCCTAGAGGTAGCTGTAGATACAAATCTATGCATAAGCAAGATAATTAAAATATGAATTTGTACGTTCTGGTTTCCTAAAGTTCTGGGCTATAATTTCACCTGTATTGTAATAACAGCAAAAACCTACTTATATGCAATTATAGTTTAATACCTACTTACAAACATTTCTATGTTATATCTAGTAACACAATTTAATACAGGTAATATTTATGTACCATGTTTATTCCTTAAAAGCACTTATCCTACTGACACATTCACATAAGGAGTAAGTAATTTGCTTAACTCTTTTTATTTTTTAATTTCAGCAGTAATTTTTATGTTTTATTCTAAAAAGTTTAATTTTAAAAGATGAAAATAATTCACTTCATTTACTGTAAAGTTACGAAAGTTATTTCAGCAGCCATGATGTCCTTAGACATTCTTTCTACTCAAAAAAAGAAAATATTTTAAACATATGCTTCACTTTAACTATCTGCTTAATTTAAAGCATTTGCTTGATGACACTTTGTCTGAAAGACTAGCTCTTATGCTTACTGAGAATCAAAATTCCCATATTTTTAGAAAAATCTGGTCCATTAATGGGATATGCCAATAATAATAACTTTTCTATACTAATAAGTTTCTTTGCTTGGTATTGAAATGAAATTGTGGATAAAATTGCCCAAAAATATATCAGACAATATCAGTGTGATGGATTAATTATTCATGTGACAATTTCCTAATTGCATGTTAGCTATTGCCAATATTTTTGCATTTGAAAAGGTGAAAAATATATGTCTGATCCAGGGAAAAGAAAGATGACATAATGAAAATGTGTTTTATTACGTCTATTAATAGTTGCTCTTTCTTACATAGCTTAGCCCTTAAAGGAGAAAAAAATCATTTGTAAGCAAACTACTTATTTGGGATTTTTTTTCTTCATTTTATTTTCCACATTACACAAAGCCTAGCATCGGTATTTTTCATACCTGATAGTCCTGGAGAAGAGTTCTTTCTGCATAATTTTAAACTGAGCTTTTGTTTGTGTTCTGTAGGCGGCAAGGTGAGCCACCACTTGAAAATGGGTTCCTTCCATACCTGGGCTGTGCCTTGCAGTTTGGTGCCAACCCCCTTGAATTCCTCAAAGAAAAGCAGAAGAAGCATGGCCACATCTTCACTTGCCATGTAGCAGGGAAATACATTCACTTCCTCACTGACCCTTTTTCATACCATGCACTGATGCGCCAAGGAAAATACTTGGACTGGAAAAAGTTCCATTTTGCTACTTCTGCCAAGGTACTCCGGGTTTTAATATCTAACATGAAAGTATCTGCTGACACACCCAGTTAATCCCTGTAAATATAACTTTGCCTTTGATATAGGATTGGTTTAGCATTTCTGCACTTTTACTGGTTTAAAATATTGTGGTCTCTTTTTTTCTCTTCCTAAATGGAAAATAAATTTGCAGTGATTTGGATTATTCTAAGACAATACATTATTCTAAGACTGTACATGATTTTATTACATTATTATCCTTCCCTCTAGTAAGCTATGAAGTTATACTTTGGCTTTTGTTTCTGTTAGACTTTATCATCAAGGTAATGACAGTCTTACTTATCATGCATACAATTTATTTTGTGACAGGCTTTTGGGCATGGTAGCATTGACCCAGCAGAGGGAAACACCACTGAAAATTTCCATCAGACTTTCATTAGAACCCTTCAAGGCAATGCCCTAGATGCCCTCGTTGAAGCAATGATGGAAAACCTACAGTATGTCATGCTGCAGTCAAGAGCACCTAAGCCTCAGTCTAATACCTGGGTGACAGAAGGACTTTATACCTTCTGTTGCCAAGTGATGTTTGAGTCTGGCTTTTTAACACTTTTTGGTAAAGAATTTCATTCAAATAATGACAAAAACCTATCATCAAAGCAGGAAACTGAGCGAGCTCATATCCTTAATGCCCTTGAAAACTTCAAGGAATTCGATAAGATTTTCCCAGCCCTTGTGGCAGGGCTGCCTATCCACCTCTTCAAGAGTGCCCACAGTGCACGTGAGAAGCTGGGAGAGGCACTCCTGCACAAGAACCTGCTGAAAAGGGACAACCTCTCCGAGCTTGTCACCCTCCGCATGTTCCTGAATGACACCCTGTCTACCTTCGATGACATGGAAAAAGCAAAGACCCACGTGGCAGTGCTCTGGGCCTCTCAAGCAAACACCATTCCTGCCACTTTTTGGGCCCTGTTCTATCTTCTTAAGTAAGTCCCAATCCTTCCTGCTCCCAAACAAGAAAAATGTTTATCTTTCAGGAACTAATTCCTTAATACAGGCCAATTACACTGCTTGATACCTCATCAGTGATAAAAAACTTACTGTTTGCAGCAGAAGTGCTATGTTGTTCTGGACTTCCACAGAAAAGCCTTTCACCCATCTCAGAACAAGTAGTGGTAGCACAGAGCAATTCTTTAGAAGTTTTTCTTTCTGTTAAGAAACAGCACACCAGGACAATGCTACACTTCGTCAAGAAAGCTTTGGAGTAAATCTCTATGATATGACATTAAAAGTTCTAGTTGCAGTCAAAATATTAATTGCATTAAAGGCTACAAATATAACTAGACATTTTTACACCATCTTACTAGAGCAGGCAAAATAAGGTTTAACTTCATTATTGTTTTCGCACTTAATAGAAAGTAATTGATATGTTGATAGGTCCCACTGAAGCTCTACTGTAGATTGCATCTGCTGAGCTTGTTACTCATGAGACAAGTGCACTGCTCAGATGATACTATCAAATGTCCATTTTAGGGTGGGCCTTTGCAGATTATCTGCTTCAACATAACTAACTCTGAAGTATGTATCTAAATTCCTAATGCTTTTACTTATCATATCTACTAGCCATTGCTAATTTTTGAGGTTATTTAGTACTTTTTGCTCCAATAATGCATTTGCTTTAGATTTTCTGGACTTGGAGTTTTTAACACCCTGATTGTGCTTTCATTGCCCCCTCTTATTGTGTCAGTATATTTCACCATAGCTCATATATTCCATGTCTGAAAGAAAGTCTAGACAGTGAAGGGTTCTATGTGGGCTCTTAGTATTAGGAAGAGTTTTTTCAGCTAGACAGAATATTGTCAGCCAAAATAAATGATGTTATAAAACTGATCTATAATCCTTCTCCTAAACTTTCTCCCTGTAGTGGGGCTATTTCCTAATCTAAAACTGGCAGGCTTTTTTCTTATTCTTGGCATTGCTTTTTAGTGACAGTACTGTTTATTACCTGAATCACACACATCAGTTCTGTCCCACTTGTTAGTGCAGACAAAATCAAATTCCTTTCTTTTTTTCTTTTCATTTGAGGTTATCCTACCTTTGCCAAGACATGAAAAAGTGGAACTGCAGCATTTTGCTGCAACATTTTCATTTTAGAAGATTGTGCTTGTCAGCCAACAAAATAAATTTTAATCAGGAAGAAAATTAATAGCAAAACCCCTTCTTAAAGAATTTTAAAATTTAAAATTATACCTTTGCTCTTTTGATCTTAGGAGTCCAGAAGCAATGAAAGCTGCTACCAAAGAAGTGCAAAATGTTTTGGAAAGTGCTGAAGAGAGTATCAGCCTAGATGGCAAACATATTTCCTTGAACAGAAAACAGCTGGATAATATGCCAATACTAGGTATGCCTATTTTATGCAGAAATCATACTACAATTTCCATGGTCTTCTATTTGTTACCATATGAATGCTTGCTATGGAATTCCTATAGAATTAGCAAAGAAACAGTAGAACAGGAAACTATAAATTCCTGGCAACAGCCAACACAACCAGGCTTCCCAATGCCCCAGGTAGTACTGACATTATCAAAAGTCACATGAACAGCATTTTTTCATGGGTAATTCCATGTCTCAATAATCCTACACTGCTACATAACATAGACCCATGGATAATTCTGAACCATATTTTGTTTGGTTATGTCTATAAATCAAATTTAAAACTTAAATACCTATTCTTATCATATGAAACAGTGCTATCTAATATCATTACTTCTATTTCCTCTTAATATTTTTCAAATTATAAGTAAATATTTCAGAAGTTACAGAGAGCTTTGATAATGTTGCCTTTTAACTACTATAACTTTAAAAAAAAAGCTAATATTGAAACAAAAATTTCCCATATTACTTTTTCTTCGGAGTATGAGTTTCCATACAGGACCTCTTAAAACTTCAGAAAATTCTGCTCACTGCACTGTTTCTTTTTCCTGTTATGTTTTCAGTTTTCACTGGTTTGGTCTTTATCTCAGAGTGAAAATATATCTCACTTTTGAACATTCTCTTTTATCAATTATAAACATTTTTCACAGGGAAAGCAGATTAGGTTCTCAGTGGTATCTTCAGAAGGGATAGAAACGCTAAAAAGGAATGAGAAAGACATTTTCTTAGGCATTTAGGAAGTTAATATTAAAACACTTCTTCCGATAAATTCAGGATTTGGTAATGGCTCTGAAATAGTTCAATATCCTTGTATGTGAGTATTCTGCTTCCATGGCAACCATTCCTTGTCCTCTCCCAACAGACAGCATCATCAAGGAGGCGATGAGGCTCTCGAGTGCATCCATGACCTTCCGAGTGGCCAAGGAGGATTTCACTTTGCACTTGGAGAACGACTTTTACAACATTCGCAAAGATGATATTGTAGCTCTTTATCCTCAGCTGCTGCATTTCGATCCAGAAATCTATGCTGATCCCTTGGTAAGTGTTTTTTTCAAATTGCATTAAACTTAGTGCTCTGGCAGAAGTTAGCAGGCCTTTAGATAAAGCATTTATTGGGGTAACCCACGGCTGGTTTTCTCTTGTACAGAAAGTCCATTCTTACACCTGAAAATATGATAATAGGAAAGAAAAAGAATAAAGGCAGTTCAAGCACTATCTGTTTTATTGTAACCAAAAGTTGTGCTACCAGCCCCAGACAGCCTTCTACTTACTGCCTTCCTCAGTGAGGGAAGACCACCATTATGAGGTCTTTGAAGAGGGATAAGGATAATAGTTTCCCAAAGGCACAGAATTAGAATTCTCCCACTTCTTCTTCTGCTGCATGGACAAGAATGCGGATTACAATCCTTACTTTTAGAGATCAGGAAGGAAAAGGAGAGTTATCAACAAAGAACCTGGGATCCACCATGAGGGCTCCCAGCCTGCATGTTGTGTCTTAGCAGCTTTATCTGATTTCTGGAGGTATTCCCCTATCAAGGAACTCTTTCGTGTGTTTCATTGCAGACATTCAAACACGATCGCTTTCTGAACGAGAAGGGAGAGGAGAAGACTGACTTCTACCGCAATGGTCGGAAGCTGAAGCATTACTACATGCCTTTTGGGACAGGCATAGCAAAGTGCCCGGGAAGGTTATTTGCTGTCCATGAGATTAAACAATTTTTGGCTCTGATTCTTTCGTATTTTGAGATAGAGCTTGTGGACAGTAATGTGAAATGTCCCTCTCTAGATCAATCCCGTGCAGGACTGGGTATTTTGCAGCCATCCAATGATGTTGATTTCAGGTACAGGCTGAAATGCTTATGAATATGTATTTTGCACTGTGTACTAGTAGTACATAAATACACTGTATAGACTAACAGTACTAAATACACTGTATAACATATACTTTATATACATTTTATGTATATATGCATATTAAGTGCTTCAAGTCTTGGGGGGAAAATCTATATGAAGATGCTAATTCACCATTTTAATGAAAAATTTGCACCAGTGTGGTACCAGTGTGCAGTGGGTTTAATGCTCTCTTTTGATGCAAATGTCTCTCTTTTTACCAACCATTTTGAAATGCAAGTTAATCTATTGTGTGTGTACAGCAGCCATTTTTTTTCTGTCAGCAAATACTTTCCCACAGATAGAGTTTCATGAGCTATATCATAATAATTTCAAAATTGTACTGCAGTTAAAATGGATTCTTTTCTATAATTGAAATGTTGGGTGGGGGGGGTGGGTCTCCTCACAGGTGAAATAAAGTTTTTGTTGTATAAAGGCAGATTCACGGTGGGGAGGAGAGAGTTTCCTGGGGATTTGCAATTATGGTTTTATGAAAAACTAGAAGAAGACTTGAAGAAAACCTACAGAAGTGTTCACGTTCAAGTGAAACCGCAAAACTTGTAATATATTCTTTATAAGATACTTATTTTTAGAAAATGCTAACTGTGTTAAAATAAATTATATTGACTGAACAAAATGCATCTCTTGACTGTTTGTTGTTTTAACCTCTTAACATTATCAAAGGTTTATGTACTTATCCAAAGCCACCCAAACCAGCTTAAAACTAACCAAGTCAAGCACCAATATGGAGATAAATAAATACCTACCACATATTCGCCAGTGGTTCTGGCTGCATTTAGCCTCATTGCCTAAACTCCGTATTTCCATAAGCCTCCTTAGGTCTTCCTAGTCTAAGGCCACTAAAATTACCATGGGTAATATTATGCCCAAACATTTTGTTTTCAGTGGTGGCATGTCCATAAGAACAATTGTTTCAGGGTTAATGCAATTTGATTCTCTCTAACATCTCTGTCCTTTTCTGCTGCAAATGACAGATGTATATATGTCACAAAAGTCCATTTTTAAAAGAAATTTGTTCAGGCTGAAAGAGAGAGCTTTCTTATCATTTATTGGTGAAAAGAACAAATGGACTTAAAACACTGTTTTTATTCTGTTTTTTTTCCAAGGACTTATGGTCTGACCTTTTGTCTTTAACTCAAAAGTAAGCCTCGTGAGAGAAGATGAGATACAGGACTATTTGATATCTTCAAATTTCACATTCTTGCAAGCTATCCAGCCTAGCTGATAGATATTCTTTTTTTCTCGCTATCCACTGTGCTAAATATTCAAAGGTTAATAAAAGGAATATGCAGTGTGTGCATAACACTCTATTTTGTGTGCAACACACATTTATTGCCTGTGTGTTGTCTTTGTAATTTTATTTAATCTTTTTGCATTTTCAAAGGAGAGCAGAGAACACCAATTTGTTGCATCCTGTATAATATTAAACAATTATGTATAAAGCAAGGGGGTTTGAATTATTACTTTGATTCTCTTGGTAAGGGTAGTAACCAGTACAGCTTTGTTTTCACACTTCTGTCAACTATATTTTGTGTGATTTAAATAAATTATAGCATATTCAATGTAAGCTAATTTGGAGAGTGAATGCAAGCCTGACATGCGCCCTGGCACATGTTATTACCATCAGAGTATCTGCTCCTTCTTTCTTAAATGAATCCTGCTTGAAACAGCAGTTTTTGAGGGCAGCAAGGCTATGCAAAGTTTCAAGCAAAATACACTTCCTTGGTGAAAAGGCATTCAACATGGAATTACAACAGCAGAAAAAAAATAAAACAACAGCTAAAGTAATTCTAGGTTCCTTCAAAAATTAAGCCTCTTTTACATCCCATTGTCTCCTTCAAACTGACTGCTCCAGACTTTTCTGGCTGTGGTTTAATGGCTTTTTGTCAGTTCCTTTGGTTTATGAGAAATTGAAGTATTCAGCAGCTCCTCGAACTGATCTGACTTTCAGCTTCCCAAATAATGGAGAATTTGCTATTCTGACTTTCCCAAATAATAGATTGGGAGAATAATGGAAGATTGGTGAGGAAGATTGTGAACAAGGTCAAATGGCTTGCAAGCTGGGGTGTCAAAAACCACATACATCATACCAGTCATTGCTAAGCCTTATGTGCTGGGCAGCACCTGTGTTCAGAGAAAATATTCCAGTGGTAGATTTAGAGACATCCTGTTGAGCATGGTTGAGATTCCTGCCCTGCTGTGGGAACAATCAAATGGTAGTAAACCACACCTGCATGAATCCCTGATATACAGGAGGAAAGAGGTTTGGTGATCCCCTAGGACTCACAGAACTCCATGGTGCCTGCATCCCTGCTTGTGTGCCTCTGCTTGGGTGCTGCTTTGGGGATACCCCCACTGGCATCACGATTTAAACCCAGCCAGCAGCCAAGCACCCAACAGCCAGTCACTCACTCCCTCAGCAGTAGGATCAGGGAGAGAATCAGAAGAGTAAAACTTAGAAAACTCGTGGTTTGGTTTCAACAAAACCAAATTTTCTCTCCATTTCTTCCATGGTGTTGTGGTTGTTCCTGCGTCCTGTCTGAGCTGGCTCACACACCAAGGAACACCAACAACAGAGAACTCAGGGGAAGGTGAAAAAAATCAGAGGATTCACCCCACAGATTAAAGTCCAGTTCTGAAATCTGGAGAAGATATTGTCTTAAGTTCAGAATCACCATAAAGTTATGGAAACTAGCACTGTCACTGGACAGGGCCCTGCAAAGGTGCTTCTGCCCAAAATCCTGCAGCACCACAGTCCTCACCACTCAGCCTGCTGCCAGTCCTCTCTTGCTGGGGCAACCAGCCCTTTCTGCTCTGCTCTGGGCTCGTGTAGCCTGAGGATGATACAGCATGTCTGCAGGAGACTCTTCTTTTTCATATTGACCGCATGTTATCCTCATGAAAAGACCCAGTAAAAGCCCCTAAGTATGCTTCCACTTTGTGACAAAAGACATGCAGATGAACAGGTTGAATAGTTTGGACATGGATTTCCTTTCTTTATATTTTTACACTGGGCTATATACAGGTATTTTCTGTAGCTGCTTATTTTTTAACCTCAGTTAAACCCCTGTTACTGGGGTTACACCGATGCAAGTAAGGGGAGAAAAGAAAGTACAAAGTCTTTCTCAGTACAAAGCGGCACTATGCCTCAGCTAATGTAATCAAATACTTCATCAGTCAATACTCATCTGACTTGCCAGGATCACAAACACCAGAAGGTTATACCAGGACAATCCTTTCTGCTGCCTCTCCTAAAAGCAGGACTTTTATTAAGACAAGAGAACAAAGAAAAATAATACTAAAATCATAAGAGGAATTAGAAATATATTGGGAAGATCCAGGCTGGTAGGAAGCAGGCACCCTCTACTGTGGGCTCTGTGAGTACTTCACATTATATACTTACTATTTAAAATGCATGAAGAGGTATGGGCAGAAGAGGAGCAACCTCAGCCCCCAGGTGGACACCCTAACCATTGGGATAGCTCAGGCATTTTTCTCAGGGAATTTGTAGCATGTTTTCTCTAAAAAAAAAGGTAACAGACTCAACAGGATGATTTGTACGACTCCCTGACAGTGCCCCTACAGCCAAAGTGCTCTCCTAGTTAAGAGCAGATTCAATTTCAACTTGGGATTGGAGTCCCTGAGGAAGAGGAAATTAGTGAGTTCAGTCTCTCCCTCACCCCCAGGGCACAGCTCTAAGCTTGTGGTTGTCCTGCAAAATCTGAGTAAGAGTGAGGGGTAAGTCTCGAGGCACACATAGTTTAACAGATAAGGCACACCAGGGAGCTTAAATGTTCTGATTGTTTTGGACCCAGATGAGCTGGGCATTGGGCTAGTCAGATGCCTCTGAACAGTGATTTGGGGATTAGGAGCAAAGCACTGAGTGAGACCACATGGCTCATAGTCCAGCATAAGGAGGCATTTTGGGTGAGCAGATTGAATCTAGGCAGTGAAAAAGTTCTAGAGTTTTTTCAGGCTACAAGAAATCTCTGCTGATCATAGAGATCTTGGAAGCAACATGGTGACTTTACTAATGAAACAAGACACCAATGCAGAAAATAAGACAGTTTTACAATTCTGAAACCGTGTTAGCCACAGCTGTTGTAACAGAGCTGAGTTCAGGCAGCCACTCTTCAACATGTTGACAGTGGTTTTGATCATAGATTTTTAAACCTTTCTTCAATTCTTTTTATCTTACTATAGGAATATCAGGATAAACTGCTATTTATATTATGAGACCTCCTATGCAAGTTTCTGTTGAAATAAAAGAGTAAACAAAAAAGAGTAAAAGTCATGGGATATTTTTTCTGAAAGCATGAAGTACATTTTAGAGATAACTATTGCTTAGCTGCTGATAGCATGCTTCAAGTTGTTCATCATCTTGATCTAAACAGATAGCTGTGGCAGCATAAATAGGTATTTGCCATTTATGTAGCACAGAGTGCTACATCTGGATGTCAACAGGCTGAAGACAGAAACAGTATCTTCTGATGCTCTTGCTCCTTGCAGGGGATTGGACTAGATGACCCATAATAATGTCTTCCAACAGAAATTATTCTATGATTCTGTGGTTCTATTATCTCCTCTCATTTACACCACCAAGTCCATACAGCTAAAGAACATATAGAGGAGGATTGATCATAATTATGTCTAGCTGCATACAGGGGATTTGGTGGTAAAAACGGTGATTGCCTCCTAGTAACCTTAGAATTAAATAATAAACAGGTTACATGCTATTAAGTGGAGTGCTATCAGTGTAAATACCCAGCTTTCTAACTCTTGTTGACTTTAATTTGTTTTCTGCCAAGACAGACAACTCTGTGGGACACATTTCAAATCAAATGATCTTCAGTGACCCATGAGTCATGAAGGGAGAGAGTGGTCACTTCAGAACAATTCACTGAAGAGCCATAGATATTTCAAATGAAAAGTTCATCTTACTAATTCACCTATAAATAAGATCCTGTGAGCTCTAATTATCTTTTTAAAGACAACAGTGATTTCTATAATTTGTCTCATCAGATAGCAGGGTCCCACAGAAATTTTGAAAGATTGTAATACCTTGGCTGGCTGAATCTCTCTTGTTTTGAGAGAACTCTTCAGTGTGACTGGCCATGTAATTATTTCTCCGTAACAGTCTTATAACAGTCAATTGGAAAAAGATTGAAAAAGGCCCCCAGTAATTGCAGACTTGAGACATAAAAACATCCACAGGAGGAACATTAAATACCATAGGCTGGAAGAAGTCGAGCTAGAAGTCATTTCTATAAACGCTTCTTTACCCAGGACAAGAGCAAGCAGAACTTCCCTGGGATGCTTGGGATTTATGCAAGGCTCCTAAGGAACAGACTTGCTCTCAGATGTGCTCATCAGGTTTCAAAAAACCAGCTGGTTTTCTGCTGGGCTCTGGAGGGCTTTGAGAGGCCTCCCTGCTGGTGTTAGCTGCAGGTAAGCAGCCTGTGCAGAGTGCTGTCCGGTGGGAGCACAGTGTCAGTCCCCGCTGCCACCCCCGGGATGTGCCAGTGCCTCTGCCAGCTGTGCTGGGGCCAGACTCGCCTCTCACTGGGCTTGGAGAGAGAGCAGTGCCAGACCCCATCTCATCTCAGCCCGTGTTCCATAAGGACACCTGGACTCTAAAGGTAAGCCAGATCCTGCGAGGGAATTGGAGACAGAAAGGAACATTTTGTGCCTGTGAAAAAAGCTCTGTTCCCCGCTTGCCATGAGCTTGCATGCCTGGTTTGAAGCACAGGATGAGGAACATTGGCCAAAGGTTGCATCAACAGGCAAGAGGGGAACTGGATCTTGATGACCTGCAGTGACCTCAGCTCTGCTCTTCTTTAATGATGAGCGCTCCTTAGGCTGAGGGAAAGACTTCTCTGCTTTATGCAACATTTCAGCTCGACTGCTCTGCCCAAGTAAGCAAAACCTCGTAAAGGCAAATAGTTAAGGGGGAACTTTCTAAAAATACGTCCTCACATTGAACTGACAATTTCATGGCTATTTCATTTCTTCAATGTAAGAACTTGGAACAAGGAATAATATCCTTATGAGGATTAAAAGCTGATGTTAAAAACAACAGGGGAGCCATTCATGATGCAAATAGATGAGTTGTGTTCACTGTGCCTCGTACTCTTGGTACATTACCTTCTTACATGTATTATTTAGACACAGCAAACTTGGCTAAATACACGAAAACAACTGTTGTCCATTGAAGTTCTATGTCTGGACTTAAAAGAGATTCTCCTGTGTCTGTAAAGAGATTACAGTCAGAGAACTGTCCCTGAAATCTGTTGATTTACTAATCCTGTGAATTTGCAGAAACCATAGCCAGAGAACAGGGGTGCTGGATGCAGATGTAAGACATACACCACACTGCAGAGGTATCTGCAGATGAGGTTCCTAGTGGAGGCACTGCAGTGTCAGAAGACAGTTGCCTGGCTGCAATTCAGAAGATCCCAGCTCCCTACTGAAGTCCTGGTGCAGGAAGAACAGAGGAGAGAGATGATGGGTCAGCACCATCTTGCCCCATGAATGATTTCTAAAGCTGAATAATGGCAAAAATTGCTTGCTTATTTGTCAGCATTTGCTTCTAGGAATACTTTTACAAGCATTATTTATTACTGATATTATTTCAACACAGATAAGGATATGGTAGAAGAATTGTGCAAACACAGAACAAATCCACCATGCGTCTCCCAGGGATGTCACAATCTAAGGAAAAGACAAGGTGAAACCATCCATCTGGAAGAGGGCAAGGAATCAGCGAGGCAGCATTGCCAGAATGACAGCTAGTGGTCTGAACAGACCAAGAGGTTGGTTAAGGTCAAGTATATCTCTGACACCAAAGCATCTTGATTTGGTCAGATCTAAAACAGAACTAGACAGTTAATATCAGATGACAGACATGTGAGGATTAAGGTACAAAGCTCCTTGGAAGCAAAAAAAGAAAAATTTTATGTGGTACTACAAAGAGTGCAGGATAAGGTAGCAATGGAGGGGAGATGACAGCATGGATAAATGCCCTTTGTGGCAGAAATATGAATGGATGTAGCACGAGAGGAGAGGACAGCACTGGAAGATTACTGCAGTGCAAGGAGGAAACACTTGGCTGAATGTTTTGTTTGGAGAATGGCTATGGAAGGCTACATCTTGTCAGCAGTTATGCAGAAGGTAAGACAACATTTAAAGGAGTACATGGACAGTGACAGAGATTGCTGATGAGTGACCAAGGTGAGGATGAGGTACTGATTTTGAGTCTTGAGCCCGACTAAAGACATTGGGAAGCAGCATCACTTGAGTGAAGGAGGTAAAAATTCATTTGATGGGGAGCCAGAACAGCACTTAAAAGCAGTGCTCCACAATGTGATTTTTTAAATGTGCATTCAGCAAGCTGTGAAGCAAGAAAGGAACAGAACATGAACAGCACAGAAATAAGCTTGCATTAGGTAACAATGTTTAAGGAGGAACAAAAGGTTAAGGGAGGGCATGACATCAGGGTGGCTCTGAGGAGATACAATAAGATGGAGTCAGAAGATGAGGAGAAGAGGTTTGCAAGAGCATGGTTCTGTGGGAACCATGAATCTCAATTTCCTGAGAAGACCTCAGACAGACCCTATTCCAAAAAGTTACTTTGCAAATAAAATAGAGCAGACTGAATCCACATGCATGTACTATGCAAATATTTGCCACCACTCTGATCAAAGTTATTAGGTGATAATGTCCAGCCTTGAAACTGGCCTTGAACAGCATACATTAAGGTGTTCCTCCACTACTACAGCTATTGCTAAAGATCAGCATGTACCATCAATCAGCCTTGAACCTTGTGCAGAGGACTGCCAGTGAAGCCATACAAAATATAATGTATTTGGAGCCTGACAAAAAAACCACACATGCACCCATCACCAGCACCAAAAAACCACTATTACAATTTATGTAATGTCAAAAATATGCTGGATAAGAAGAGGTAGCTAAAGAAATACAGAATTTTACTGTTTCTCATGCTTATCTGGGGAATAATGCTAACATTTTTGAGGTAAGTTTTTTTCGTAACCTAAGAGCCTTTACTTCTAGCTCCTAATTTCAGTGTAATAGAGATTTTTTTAAAATGAGTATGTGGTAAGAATACGAGAAAGAAAAGGAAATAATGGCTGCCACATATGTAAATGAAAATATGTTGTAGTCTGAAAAATATTAAGTTGTGCCACCAAAGACTACAGGAAAATAAGATGAAAAAATGCTTAAAATCTTGTTTTGAGAGTGACAGACAGCCAAAGTGAGAGTCATTTCACAGGTTATGAAATATGAATTAAGTTTCAAAACTCATATGGCCAGTGGAGATCTGATCAGCACATCCAGGCAGCTGAACACCAGCAGCTGCCAAAGTATGTGGTGTTACTTTAGGGTAAACCAAATAAATCTCTAAGTTGACATGATGGCACTCACAAGGGGTTTGACTCATTTGTCCCCGCACAGGAAGCAGAGACATTTGAAATGCCCTGTAGTAACCCATGTATCTCTAGACTCCCTTCATACAGACTTACAGTCCCCAAAGTCAGGTGTCGAGTCTGTTGACTTCATGGTGTCTTCAGAGACTGAAAAACTCCTGGAATCTGACTGTGGGATAACTGATCAAGCCCTAAACCTCCACTGAACAGAATGGGAGCTGGGCATTTTGCTCATATCCAAATGTGCACAGGTAGATACCTACATTTAAAACCCCCAGTCTTTGAACTGAATCCCATTCTCTGAGTTTTGAGGACCATCAAAGAAATGCAGACTCTGAATTCAGTTTTGGTCATCAACTTTCAAAAGCAAATTTTTATTTCAACAGGAACAATAGCTATTGAGCATATAAATAATAAAACTGACCTGGAGATTTCTGCTCTTGATTACACTCTGAAAGGAGATCCTGGAGAGACAGTATTTTTGGTTTAGGAATTGCATCATGTAATTTTTGCATAAATCAAGGCAGTCAAGATTGCACCGATCTGGAAAATACTTTGGCCAACAACTTCTGAGGGGAAAATGCAAACTGCAGTCACTCAAATCAGCTATACAGGGTTCATATTTCCTGACAAATTTCAATTGGAAATAAGGAAATTAATTCTTTCCTTCCACTGTATTCAAAGTGACACATTCCTGGTCTTTTTCCCATTTATAAAGCTTTCATTTCAAAATTACTTCAAGTTAAAAGAGAAAAAGATGGAAAGCATATGATTTTATTTAATTTGATCTATACTGGCTGTCACAATGTTTTGGTTTGCTGAAAATTCTGACATATTTGACTTAGGTCAAATCTACTAAATGGCTATCATCCAATTCTTTCTGGAATTAATTCTTTTCATAACTTCCCTAGTAACAAAACTTCTTTTCAATCTTACCCATAGAACTGCTAACTTTCTCCTACCAGGCACTCATGTATTGAAATCTATGAAGAACTCATACTGTATTTACTTTTGAAAACATTGACCAACCAATTCTTTGGAATTCTTACACAGTAAAAGTTCCCCAAGACACTTAGCACTGGTTTGCTTCCTGTCTTGTCATTATCAGAAGGAACTTAATCTAAAACTTTCACCACAGGAAAACAAATCATACTGTACTGCTCTTGAAATTCTCCTCTATAACATTTACAATAAGGACAGAAAGTAACTTTGAATATTTCTATTAACTCGAATGAACAGAAGAGATGTATATGGGTATGAGCAGATTCCAAAAATTTTTTTTTTTATCTATTGCTGTATGCACAGATACAGATCAAACTAGAGAGATGTTTCTGTGTGCTGACATTAAATTTTGGTATGCAGTATCTCATGACTGTCACAGCCATAAGGCACAAAGCAGCTGGTGCGATGCATGTTGCCCAAACAATTTACAATAAATATTCAGGTGCAGTGCTGCATCTTGTTTTCTACTTTAAAATAGAACAGAAAAGACCAATTCCCAAATTCCTAATCACAAATCAAGGTCACTGACTGCTATCTTATAATACAGTATTTTTGGTTTTCTATTTATTTTTGTAAGATTGTACATATTTACATTTGTTGCTGCATGAGAACTTTATTAATTTGCTTGCTATACAGAGAGCAAAAGAGTCACTACTAACAGAAGGTAAAAAATCCTGTCTTGCTCAGTTCATAGATGCATGTCAAATCTATTTCCACTGTTACTTTCCTCCCCCCAACTCAGAAACAAATTACTTCAATAATAATATAATTCAAATAAATAAAGAAACCAGAAGAAAACTGGAGAGTTCTTCTTGGTAAGAATTCTACTCTAAATGACAGTCTCACTAGTACACAATACAAAACTAAGTCATACTAAAAATTTCGTAAAATCATAATTCTAAGAGCAACGATGATGTTTTAGTCTTTGGGATCATTCCCTTTCTTAATGCATATTCACAACATTTATGAAATAAAGGGAAAGAAATCCTTGTTCAAAGAGTTGTCACTGGTGACATTGTTTCCAACAGGTCCAGACACCTCTATCTTTCCATTTGACATGTACATCACATCTGTCTTTTTCTTCTGCCAGGCAATTCATAGACTCATAGAGCAATGTGGGTTGGAAAGGACCTTGGAATTTCACCTACTCCAGACACCCCTCTGCAATGAGCAGGGACATTTTCAACTACATCAGAGCCCAGTCCAACCTGACCTTGAATGTTTCCAGGGACGGGGCATCTACCACTTCTCTGGGCATTCAGTTCTGGTGTCTCACCACCCATATCATAAAAAACTTTCTTCACCTCTAGTCTCCTCTTTTAGTTTAAAAACTTTATCCCTTCTTCTATTGCTAAATTGTTCTATTTCCTAAAAATTCTGTCCCCATCTTTCTTACAGGTCCCCTTTAGAAAGAAAGACTGTACGACTGAAAGACTGAAAGACAGCAAGAAGGTCTCCCTGGAACTTTCTCTTCTCCAGGCTGAACAACCCCAGCTCTCTCAGACTGCCTTTGTAGGAGAGGTGCTCCAGCTCTCACTTTACTTTTATGGCCCTTCTTTGGACTCCCTCCTCGTTCCTGCGCTGAGGACCCCAGAGCTGTACACAGCATTTCAGGTGAGGTCTCATGAGAGCAGAGTAGAGGGGCAGAATCACCTCTTCTTTTGATGCAGCCCAGGACATATTTGGCTTTCTGGGCTGTGAATGCACGTTCTGGATCATGCCCAGTTTTTCATCCACCAGCACCCTTCAAGTCCTTCCCCACAGAGCTGCCCCCAATGCCTTCATTCCCCAGCCTGTGTTGATGGCAAGCGTTGCCCTGACACACTTGGCCTCGTTTAACCTCTGATGCAGTGCTCAGAGGAAGATCATAAGAAGTCACTTGCTGCTCAAGATATTTTTGTTTTGTTTGCCTTTTAACTTCCTTTTCTATAAAACCCATTGGATCACAGGATGAAAATAAATTCCTGCTGACCTTTACAGCAATTCCATCTGTTCTGCTTTAGAATACAGAGGAACAAAAAAAAAAAAAAGAAAAACAATAGAAAGGGGAAGTTCTCCCACAAAATAGGCTGCACTATCTGCAGTTTTTAGCATGTCACGGGGTTGACAGATCCAGCTGCAATGATGGTTAAAATCATATTACTGGTGTAAAACTGGGATGGCAATACTGCCTGAACTTAACTTAAACATGATACTTGTCCACTTAGTCAAGAAAGTCAAAAGATAATCAAGGTCTTTGATATGAAAAACTTAGTTTAGCTGTGAGGAAAAAAAAGTGCAGAGTATAAAAACCAGAATGCATTATTGATGTTTACATGAAAAGTAACAATCTTTCATTACTGAGATGAGGAAAAGTTGTTTTCTTGTCTTCTGTTTTAATAGATTTCATCCAAATAATTCCTTAAATATGGACAAAAAATTTAGCTCCCAGAAAGGAGGTGAATCCTTGGAATACAAACTACTATGTTCAGCTACCCAAGCAACTCATTAGTCAAGCAGAAGCATTAGCTGCAGAAGACAAAATAAAATGGATGAGGTGCAACATAATAGATGAGATCCTGATAATACAGAATGAAACTTTGTTGTCAGAAGACTCCCTCAGTTTCAGTGGCAGGTGTTTAAGAAGGCAAGAATAGAAAAAAATGGAATGACATTTATCAGAGATGGGTAGCCACCTTCATGGAAGTATAGATTGAAAGCTCTGTGGTTCTGTGATAGCTGGAATAAGAAATCAGTGTCTTTCATTGTCATATCTGTTGAAGATTTTCTAGGAGAAATACCTGATATGAATTATAATCTATTTCTCCCTCAGAATGCCAAGATAAAGAGAGGAGAAAGACCTCCCCCTAATCATTTGTCAGGACCACAATAGTATAGTTATGGGGGTTTTTAACTCTGTGCTGCAGGAATTAAATATCCTTATAACTGTGAACAAGCTTTCTGTAACAATGCTACAGAATCTCAAGTTCACTGAATATATTATAAAAACCTATATTATTGACTATCACATTGTTACTCTACAGGAAAGAGACTAATTTGTTCATCTAAGAGTATCATGGAATCGTAGAAAGGTTAAAGTTGGAAGAGAGCTTAAAAATCGCCTAGATTCCAAACCACCTGCCAAGGACAGGGGCACCTTCCATTAGACCAGGTTGCTGAAGTCCTCATCCAACCTGGCCTTAAGCACTTTCAGGAATGGGCCATCCACAACTTCTCTGGGCAGCCTGTGCCAGTGCCTCACCTCTCTCACAGAGAATTCTCTAATTTTCTCTAAGTTCTTCTAATATCTAATCTAAACCTATTTTCCATTTGAAGCCATTCTTCCTGATCCTGTCACTACATGCTCTTATAATTAGTTCCTCTCCATGGCTCCTGAAGGCTCCCTTTGGGTATTGGAAGGCTGCAATTAGGTCACCCCAAAGCCTTCTCTCTTCCAGGCTTAACAATCCCAATTCTCTCAGTCTTTCCTTGTAGGAGAGGTGCTCTATCCCTCTGATCATCTTCTTAGCAAGTCTATTAGCAAATTGTAGCTTTCTCAATAATAGAGACATCTCACTATTTTAACAGCACTTAATAAGTTGTTACTGTGCTTGTACAAAGCCAGCAGCACTCTCTGAGCTTGGATAGGCCACTCTACTAAGAAAACTCATAAAATTAAGTGCGTGTTTGCTGGTGGCCTTGAGTATGAGTAAAGGCCATTTGGAAATCACTGACTCTGGGTCACCTCTACCTTCTCTGTTTGCGCAGTTGGTTGGGTAATAACACCCACAAAGACAACGAAGGCAAACAGACCTTGCCAGGTTGACATGTTCTGATACTGGATATCAGTCAAAGCAATAGGAGCTAGAATTGATGGGAATAATACAGTCATGAAACTGATTTTTTATTGTTTTAAAGTTTTATTGCATTAGAAAGATTGAAAAATATTGCAACTACAACCAGGCAGCCACTATTATTCAGAACTGCAGACATGCTGAGAGACATGACACCAGCCACAAAAAACCTAGGATGAAAGCATTGAACATAAAGTTCATTATTCTCATGGGTGTCTGCAGGCAGGCCAATAGGAATTGCTTAGGAAGACAGAATTTAAAGAGACTTTCTGTATATGCATAAAATAACGGTTAGATGAGTAGATAAATTAAAACTTCTGTGCAGAAGAAGTCAATGCAGGTTAGAGAAGAAATGTGAATAATCAAAGTTCTTCCAAAATTCTTTCAAGGTTCTAGGTTTTTTTCACATTTATTTATTTGCTGACACTATGACTTATTCCACATCCTTGTCATATATGTGACCTAAGCTTCTTTCTTAATTTGGGCCATGAAGTACTATTACAAACACACAAAACTCAAGCACATAACTGGATTTCAAAGGCCAGGCTCTGCAGCAACAGGAATACAGAAAATATTAGCTAAGTCAACCTTATACATTATTGAGTCCTTTGGTGGCAAGGTGTGTGTGGTTTATCCAAACTTTTCCAGTCTTGGGATTTAAGAGAGAGGGAGAAAAAAGTGAACCTGAATCCTGAGCAAATCCTTTTAAGGTCTAATTGTCTGATCCATCCACTGAAACACTCAGTCTTTTCAGCAACTAAATCCCAGCTTACCAAATTTTTTTGGTGACCAAGGTTACCAAGCAGTTCCAACTTGGTCTCAGGTCTGTGTCTGTTTCCATTAAATACAGTTTTCAGGAATAGGCCTTAGAAAATGAAACTAATTGTTAGACTAAGAGCAGGAGCAAATAATTTAGTAAAAAATGTTTTGATGTAACCATTTGCCTATATCCACATATGCTCCCTTCTCTGCTTTCAGTGATTCCTTTCAGACTACAGGATTTGAGGGCTGCTATGGGAAGAAGTCCTGCATTAATAACAATATGCAGGAATATAATTTTATAGTTAAGTTATAGTTAATCTTATAGTTAAGAGGTGAAAGCATACATGAAAACAATATGAAGACAAGAGAACCAATACTAAAAAAGTGATAAAGAAGTGGAAACTACTATTGACATGTATTGAGATATTCATGGACAAAAAGTGGTAGCACTTTTCTGCATTTGGAGGCAAAGCCTTCTCTATGGAAAATTTCTCAATTTCTTATACCAGGAATCAGTTTGCTAAGTGAAGAAGAATTGAAATGCAAATAGAAGTAAATATGTTACCCATGTCTTTCTCTATCAACTGCAAGCTTTCAAAAAACTAGCACAATTTCACATTCAGGCTGGGGCACTGGTTGGCAAAATCTAGTTTAAAACAGATGAAATTGTCGTGAAAGACTGCAAGGACATTTACGTTGTGAACATTTGATTAACGATGACACTGTAATTTGATTATGAACAGTCATAAGATAAACAAAAATTAATTGTTTGCTCTGAAATGGTATTTTTTCTGCAGTTTACACAAAGCAAGCACTGAAGTTCTGAGGTTTTCACTAATGCAAAACACTGTAGAAAGCTATTGTCATAAAAAGTTCATGAAAATGAAAGCTTAATTTGGAAATCAGAAAATTTATTTTGTCCTCAAAGTGCAATAATTTGGTACTGTTAAGGTTACAGCTAGTAAACAATATGAATGATTTTGGTTTTTCTTTTTCTAGAATAGACAATCAAAATTCTTATATCAGCACCTAGTAAGTTACTGAGAATTCCATGAAATAAATGCCAATTTCATGGCCCAGCATAAACAATCCCTTCTATTCAAACTTCAGCTAGGAACATCATATTACAAAAATGACTCAGGGTTATTTATTGCCGTTTGTCAATTTTTGCTCGTTAGTATTTAAATGGTCTAAGAGCTCAACAAATTAACTTGGACTGAAGAAGGTTTATAAATGTAAAAAGGCTGCTGTTCCAGAATAATTCCCTGAAGAATTTTTTTAAATTCCAGTTAAGAATTTCTCTCTTGGTTTATCTTAAGGCAGTGTGGAATAGCAAATCTGTCTTCTCATACCCCTGAGAAAGAGCTAAGCCACACAGACTGTAGACCATATATTTAACTCAGAGCAAACAGCTCCCAGTGAACAGAAAAGAACCCTCCCTATTTCTCAGTTTTAAATGAAGAAGTTTTTAAACATAGTTTCTTTGCTTTAACCTTCAGATGTGCTGCCAGGGAGCTCTTCGATTATGGGCAGAACAAGACCATTGCTAAAGGAAAATTGCAATTAAAAAGTGTAAGAAGTTGAGTTCTAGTCTGTAATCTGAGTTCTTTGATGTTCAGCAGACATTTTTTTGGAAGGCCTGTAATGGACATTTTGAAGATGTACAGTGATGTATGTAACATCTCCAGCCTTTGAATATGAAACACACATCAGAATTTATTAATTGTGACTAGACAAAGCAAGTTGCTTTTAAAAAACTAAGCCATCTTATTTTACTGTCTCAGTACCAAACCCAAATAAATTCAATTTAATTAAAACAAATCTTACAGAAAGCCAGCATAACAATGAGATTTACACAAACAAATACTACCCCCCCAAAACAAACAAACAAAAAACAACAAAAAATGTTGATTTTCAAGGCTGGTTCATTCCAGTAGTTCAGCTATTGAAAATGGTGTTTGAATTTCCCTTTGACAATACCTGAACTGAATTTCCAGCTTTGTACAAGCTTCTAATTTGTGTTATGCTTTTCTCTACCAAACAGTCCTCTAATACTTCTCCCCCCACCCCCGTGAAGTAACTGCCCTGTTTTCTGTTTTGCAAGTTAGTCGTTTTTACTTGTGTGTAACTTGTTTTCTTCTTTGTAAGTTACCTGTTTTGAGCTGCTTTAAGGAAGAAATTTAACTTAGGACCAAGAAGTAGAACCAGCACCATAAACTCAAACTCGATCAACTCACTAATAACAAACACAGGGATTAAAATAATCTCTCAGACACAGTCAATTCTGTAAACCTCAAATGGGTATAGATGGTTCTGCTGCACTGTTTTCATCTAACCTCATTCCAGGGCCAATGCCTTCCAGACTAAATAGAAGCAGCCCCACTTTCAATGTTTTCAGGAACCCGCCCCACTTATACCCATCCTACAGGAACACCAAAAGCTGACTGCTTTTGGCATGGCATGGATTCAGTATTTACCCCAGACTCTTGCTGCTCAGTGTCTAGCCTGCCCAGAGAGCAGCACGTGCCTACACTGAGGCCTGCTGGCTTTACCTGCACAGAGTCAGACAATTTAAAGACCATGGGAGCTGTAACTTAGTGCAAGCAGCTAAGCAGAGAGCTAGCAAATAGCACCTCAGAGTACTTGTGTGCTCCTCCTTGCTTCATTTAATATTGGGCAGATTTTCAACAAAGAGCAAGAACAGCATTAGATAACTGTTAATATATGCTAATTATACAAGTGTGTCCACTAGTTCAATTAAAGCAGAATGTTTTCAAACATCAGTGTGCTGCTGAGAGGAAAAAACAAACAAAGAAAAACAAACCCCAAAAAACTAACAAGGCTGTGTTTATCCAAAATAAATTATTACAGAGGAGTTTTCTTAAAAGAAAACATTCAGGTTTTGATTATTTGGCTCTTGTGTGATAAAGGATTTCTAGAAAAGTCAAGCAGAGGTGAAGCCTGAGCCTTTCTTAGGCTACCTACAAGAGCAAGCAATAGGATTATTACCTCTATTTAACGGAAACTAAATGGAACTCCCAAGCTTAGCAGTCTTACTGTGAGAGAAAGATCATCATTCTCTATCAAGTTCTTTCTCCCTTGCAGCCAGTCTTAACTGCATATCCACATAGGTCTGCACTCAAAGAACAGTTTTGTGCCAAAAATGCCAAGATGTTAGCTACGAGTGACAATTCACAGTAATAAAAGCTATGACATAAAATTATAAGACAGAAGATTCCATAGGCTGTCAAGTACTGAGAAGCAGTGAAATATTTAAACATAAGCGTTGATACATTTTCTTAGTGCTTGACAAAATAAAGTCAACTTCTGGGACCCCCAGTTACTCTCAGGTGCCATTAAACACTAAAATTTAACAGGTATTTGAAATAAAGAGATGGTGATGATATGTAGTTGTAGGTTTTGGCCTAAGAGGGAAAATACTTAACAATTTAGTTAACCCCTTTTCTTCATGTGTCACTGCTTAATCAATTACTTCTTCAGAAGTAATAAGCAATGTAACTTTACCTATATTCTGAACTGAAATATGCCCAAACCACAGACTGCCCAAAATTGATATCACAAACTTTGGCCTTGCATTTATACATACAATTGTTAGTATATTGCATTAAAAATACATGCATAGGACATGACAATTCTTTTATGTTTAGGTTTAAATATCTGGCACAGTCACCACTTTATCACCATGTAAATTTGGAATAACACAAGAAGTCTTGTCTGTGATCTTAAACATAAAACTTTAATTACTTTAGCACATGAAATGAATTATGTTTAAAATCATGCAGATATTCAGACTGAAAAACAAAATACTTCAAATACAACTGCAGGTTTAAAATCTACTTAGTCAAATATCTACTTTGAGGTAAAAACATAAGAATACTAAGCAATTATAATCTTAACATAAATAAACAAGTATTGATATTTTCAGAACAAAATAAACATGGAAAACAGCAATTTTTAACACATTGGTACAAGAGATACAGTTCACCTACTCTCCTTCACAGTATCATCCACTCATCTGATATAAATCCAAATATACTAAAAAAACTGCATACTACTAAAGCACAGCAGCCAGTTTTCCCCAACATAAGACTCCTACCTGCTTACTGCAGGGTTGGGGCAAATTTTTTGAAAAAATATATTATTTCAAAAATGAAGGGGTTTAATTATACAACTTCCAAACAAGGACACTGAAAGCTGCACAACCAAATCCCCAGTAAATACTACAAAATGCCTTTGGCCAAAATTCCAAATATAAACAACTGAAATTCAGGTCAAAAATACGTGACTAATTAAATCTTTTATGCTATCACTTGCATGCACAAAAGTAGACCAGTTCTGTGTTTGTGCACCTCAGTGTATTTTTGTTTGGTGTTGTTTAAAGTAACTGTTTGTGTAAAGAATCACGTTGCTGCCCAGGGTCCAGCTGCATATTCAGACTCAAAATAACCACAGGCCTCCTCTAAATCACATAATTTCCCCAAGATGACAGTGGTCTCTCAGATTTCTCTAACTTTCAAGAAAAAAAATCATATATATTTTCATCACAAGTAGTACAACTAGAATACAAATAAGAACATTCTGTTATAATCTGCAACAGCTGAGGTTTGCATCTCCTGAACTGATTCACTCATACGAGCAACAATACAAGGAAAATTACATAAAAACTAGAATATAAATATTATACTACACCACGAAACACTACAAATAGAACGTACAAAAATTATATTAGGGCATTAATTATCTGTAAACCTATTAAAAAGAACACCTTAATATTAATACAGTTTGCAAGGTAAACATAACCTACAGTCTAAGTTTTCAAATGGCTGTTTGTCAATGCAGCATAGAACATTTCCATAGTGCAAATCTTACCAACTGTATGAAAGATACCGTCCCCTTCAGAAAAATTCTTTCCCCACCCCCCTCAAAACAATGAGTCACAAAGTCCTATCTCATTTCATTTAGTATAAGATGTGGTTTGAAATATAGTAACATATAGAACCTTAATTTTAACACTGAAAAAAGGCTGAATAATGTTGAGAAATTAAAATTAAAAAGTTAGATATGTTATAGCTGGAAGACATAAAATCCAAAAATATGATCCCTGGAAAAGAGGAAATAAAAAGACACTGATATCTCCTTTTTTTCATCTGTTGGAAACATATTGTATGACAGTACAGCAGGGTCCCTATATTGTACAACAACCACAAGATTACTTTAATTGCTGAAGAATCACAGTGTTAAGTATATCTGCTTCTTGTAGTGTCAGGCTTTCATCTGTCAGCTCTTTATTTGGAAAGGTAGTCACGAGAACAAAATCTGTTGTTGCAAAAGCTGGACGGGACTGGATAATGAAATCTCGAATATGCTTAATCCTGTGAAAAGGATATGGATATGAAAACCCTGTAATTCAAATAATTTTAACATCACTGTCAAAAGTTTCATTATTAATTAGCATATTCCAAAAAGGTGAAATTATTGATGGAAGAAAGAAACTTAAAATAAATGGTTGCAGTGAAAAGAAAGCACTTCAATAGCAAGAGGTTTCCCCTACTTTCACTTGGCAGTGAACAATAGTTAATATTAACAGTCACATATACAGTATAACAAGGATAATTTAATTTTATAAGAGATGGATAAAAAAAATAGTATTTTAGATAAAATCCTGAAATTTGAGGTTTTTCTATTAAGACATTAAGCTGAGAATAAATCTGTGAAGATCTTCTGTAATTAATAAGTTGGCAAATTTACTGTAGCCAAATAAGCAGGGATTTCAGCTTTCTATCAGTCTCTAAGGCCTATGACATAAGTAATGCACTTTAGCAGCTGATTTTGATCATATATATAAAGATAATTATAAAAACTCACTGTCAAGAAAAAGTTAATAATAATTAAACAAGCTCCAATCTAGGTTGTTACACATAATAATGGCAAATTTACCACTTCTACCCTTCCATGCAGACAGAAGAACACACCACTCAGCTACAGAGGCTCCCAATAAGCCCCATGGTTTGTCTCAGTCACTTCTCAGCAGATGCTGTGAAGAAAGGATCTGGGCCTGTACTCTTAGGGTACCAGGATTTCAGGATATTATCAGATCTAAACTATCAAAAAATACTGATGTATCTTCCTCCCTACTAGCATCTCAGCTAAAATTTCCTCACTGTGCCCTGTGCATACTGTCAGGTAAAGAAAGCTACACTTTGTCCTTATTCTGAGCCAGAAGGAAAAAATGGAAACAGATGAGCTCTCCATGTAACAATATTAACATGGAAATGGATACATGGTAACACCATCTCCAAGTCAGGATTCAAGCTGCAGCCGTGTTCTAACACAATTGTGCATATTTCAAATTAAGGCTGGCTTCAACAGTGCTCAAACATGGGTGGAACTGCTGCCCAAATCTCTGCCCAAAGATCTCTTGGCAGTGGCAGGGAGAGCTTTTCAGAACCTTGCACTAACATAACCTTATGGGGTTGGCCAACACCGCTTGTGGCACTGCCCCAAGGTCAATAAAATTGGTGCCAGGCTCTAATCAGCAAAGCTACTAAAAAATCTAAAACCTACATCAAGTTCACACACTGCCAATTCTTAGGAGATGACCATCCAAAACAGAAGCTGGTTCTCAGTATTATGTTCACCCACATGCTGGAATTGCAAATGGGCATGAAGTGTCTATATACCCTTCTGCATATGGGCTGCATTCTACACTTACAGCTCATGTCATGTTTTGTCACAACCTCGAGTATAACAAGGTAGAAAGCTGGAATTCTTGAATATGGGCCAAAGAATTTCTCTGCCCATAGTGTGGACTATATTCCAATTGAGACTATACTCCACACTTAGCAATAAAGTGCTTTCATAGTGCTCCCCAAGTCATCCACCTGGTCTGCCCAAGAAGGGCCCAGGGCTGGGATGACTACATAGTGGGGCTATACAGATTTCAGCTGTCCTGGGAATAGTTATGGCTTGTACTACGTCCTTGAAAAAACTAAAGAACATAATTGGCTATAGAAGTCTGTACAGAAGTTGCAGTTATCAAATATATTGTGTTTCCAAGTACAGAATTTTTGACAGTCAGTTTATCATATATCCATGTAATGAAAGTGACACATTTCAACAAGGCTGGTATTTCCCCCTCTTTGATGTCCTGCAGAGACTCATTTAATGACACACAAACTTATTGAAATAGTTACTGTTACCTGCGTTGAATCAATTTACCTGTGTGTTTGATTAAATCTTTGTATTAATCGGCTTCCATCTGCTAATCTAATTTGAATTTTAGTTGCTGGCATGGAATCATCAATCAGAACAGGTGCATTAAGAATGGATTTCTCCTCCTCTTCTGGGGAAGAAGGTGTGCTTACTATTTCAGGTGTAAGGCTATAGGATTGGAGAAAAAAATAAACCAGATGTTACTAATGGAACCATGACAAAGTAGTCTGAAATTTTCAGTCACAGGAATGAAACAGCATATGAATACAGAGCACAGAACTTTTTCACCTTCCAAGCTTTTGCCCTTCGCCACTGAAAGCTTTGAATCGCAGTCTGGGCTTCACATATTCCTGTTCCTGGTGATCTTCCATATCCAAATTTACCTGGCCACCATGAACAAGTCGCTGCAGTTCCAAAGGAATTTCCCTTAATTACAAAAACAATACATTACAATAATAACATTTTCAATTACATTCTGAACTGCAAAAAGAAATCACCCAAAAAGTACACACACAGTATGAGTCAATCTAATGTTATGTATACTTTGGAAGTCACATTCAATTATTTTATGAATTGATTTAATCCTAAAAGAAGAAAAAAAAAAATCAGCGAACTAACAGTCAAAACCTAGAATATACTGACAGCTGAATCAAAGAATGAATGAGGAAAAAATGTCAATATAAACGTTGTGGAGACAAGTACCATTCAGAGTTAAACCACCAAAGGAACCAAAGTATTCCAAATTTTTAAGTGCCCCACATATCTGGTGACAAATACAGACTGTATTTTATGGGTTCAGGCAAAGAAGAAGTCTGGAGCTTTTAATAAATGTGTGGAGAAAGGATTTTTCTTCATTTCAAAGACATACCTCAGAAAAGTTGTCATTTTAACTTACCCTCTTTTAACAGACTCAAGAAATTGAGCATTTGTTGGATCTGAATAGGATCTCAATTCGCCATCATCTAAACTGAATCCGTTCCTCCACAGTTTCAGCAAAATTTGAACCTATGAAGCAAAACAAGCAAAAAAAAAAGTGAAGGAAGACAAATAAGGCAGTACAATTTCACACAGAACTAGTTATAGAAATTTTGATCTATACTAAACAGATTTTGTACAAGACCACAAACAAGAAGGCAAATGACAAAATAAGAACAATAAATTGCACTGTAACTATCATTGTTAGATTATTTTTGAAAAAGCCCAATAGTTATAAACTACTATCTTCTTCTAGACCACTTTCCTACCTCGGGAAAAAGAATATCTTTATCTGCTATCCATGACATAAAGTATGATACAGTGAAGGTGTAGTGATCTTCAGAATGTTCCAATTACTTTCAAAAGCAGTAAACATTTTTATTGAGAAATTAAGAAATTAACCCATAAAATTACAAATTACTGCTGATACCTCAGTTACAGCAAAACCTACACTTTCCTCAAATTATTACATGCTGAACTCCAACAAAGCTGAAAGTAGCTCCATTCAGTTCAAATGCTAAGAATCCTGGAAACCAGCCCCCTTTGCTCCCTTCTTATTTTGCTACATCCTACATGAAAAGTCCAGCCATAGCCTTCCAGCTTAAAAACCTGCACCTTTCCTCCCTCTAAGTGCTTTGCCATCCAGCAAAACTAGACTTCCCCAGCCAGTATAACTGGCCTTCCCTCAAAAACCTATTTGTGCTCCCAGGTATGGAAAGCCCACTCCAACAGGATTCTGGCTGGGTACAACTGGCTGTCACTCGGAATAGAAGGCAGCAGTTCCTTGTGTGGCACGACAGCACCCCCTAGCCAGAACCACATCCTTTGGCCTTATTGTTTGTTTCTAGACAAGCTGAAAATTAGACAGACATTCACAAAAATAGCAAAGTGCAGAAAACCTCGTTTCTCCCCACCCTCTCCTACACATCCTGCTTTTTAAGTGATAGAAAAAAAAGGCCTCTAACCTGCTGTTTCACCTTCCCTAGAATACATCCAAGCTCTCCAGTTTGAGATGGCCTGCTTTGCAAGCCACAACAAGAATCAACTCCTACAAGGATTAAAATGTTAGCATAGCTAAGAGAATCCAGGACAACATCTGGTGGATAGTAATTGAAAAGGAAGAGTGCTAAGAATTTTAAAGTAATTTACTTCTGACAGTTCCAGAGGCCTTAGGGATATCCAATAAACACCTCTTCAGAGACTTCAACAATTTCTACTGAACACGTAGCTAATATTTAGATAATATTTTTTCCCCATAAACATAGTTACAGTAAGACTGGCATTTCAAGCCGTAAACATAATTAAGCAGGCCTCTGTCAGAGCTACTGTTTTCTGCTATGAATTTTACTTACATCCTGATTTTCTCCATATATGTATTCAGAGTGCTTTTGTGATGAGTCACCCAATCTGTATCCACCACCAGAAAATGACTGAAAAAAATACAAAGAAAAGCTTATAAAATAATTATCTGAAACAGATTATTAAAATTCTTACCTAGGTGCAAAAAAAAACAAAAGAAAAAAAAAAGCCATCCACAAGGTTGCTTCTGTGATAACAAGCAAATACTGTTCTATTACCAATTTTCCAAGTGGAAAATTCTATCTAGCCAGACACAGTCAGGCTAAGCAAGTTTTGTGACACATTTCAGCTTCTGTTCTGTACACTTTTTCAAACATAAGACTCATAGAATACTTCAGGTTGGAAGAGATCTTTAAAGGTCACAAACTTGAATGTTTCCAGGAATGAGGCATGCACCATCTCCCTGAGCAACCTGTTCTGGTGTTTCACCACACTCATTGTAAAAAATGTCTCTCTTATACCTGGTGTGAATCTACCCTCTTTTAGTCTAAAACCTTTACCCCTTGTCCTACCAAAACAGGGCCTGCTAAAAAGTCTATCCCTATTTTTCTTACAGGCCCCCTTTAGGTGCTGAAAGTCTGCAATAAGGTCTTCCCAGACCCTTGTCTTCTCCAGGCTGAACAATCTCAACTCTCTCAGCCTTTCCTCATAGGAGAGATGCTCCATCCCTCTGATTATTTTTGTGGCTTTCCTCTGGACTCGCTCTAACAGGTCCATGCCCCTCTTGTGCTGTGGATCCCAGAGCTGAATATATCACTCCAGGCAGGCTCTCACCACAGTGGAGTAGAGGGGCAGCATCCCCTTCCTCACCCTGGTGCCCATGCTTCTTGTGATGCAGCCCAGGACATGTTTGGCTTTCTGGGCTGTGAGTGCACATTGCTGGGTCATGTCCAGCTTTTCATCCACCAGTAGCCCCAACACCTTCCCCAGAATTGTTTTCAATCCTTTCATCCTCCAGCCTGTGCTGATACTGGGGGTTGCCCTGATGCAGATGCAGGATCCTGCATCGGGCATTGTTGACCCCATGAGGTTCCCATGAGCCCATTTCTGCTTATCCAGATCTCTCTGGATGGCATCCAAGACCTCAGGCACTTAAAGTGCAACACTCAGCCTGCAGACTTGCTGAGAGTGTGCTCAACCTCACTGTCTGTGTGAATGATGAAGGCATTAAACAGCACTGGTCTCTCTAGGGATAACTTGTCACCAAACTCAACCTAGACACTGAATTGTTGACTAGAGCTCTCTAAGAGCAATTCTAAGATTTGGGTAAGATTTGGGATGCAAATTTAGTCTGGTTTCTTATTTAATCAACTGTAATTTAAAATAAAGCATATTATTCCACTTCATGATGATTTCTAATAATTTTCTCTGAAACTGTGTCATTCTTTCTCTTTATTTTCGAGAGCAAGCTGTTTGAACACAGACAATATAAAATTGTGTTGAGCAAATCTGCTATTTACAAATCACAGAAAGGTACTTGTTCTCCTGTGGTTTGATGAATTTCAGAGACACAAACATAAAGAGAGGTTAACACACTTCTTAACTTTTACCTTGGCTTTACTGAAATCACCAGATGCTCTCGAGGCTTCATCTAATGGGACAGCCCCATGTTCTTTTGCTTCCTTGAAGAGTTCAGCAACAATTTTACTTGGATTATTAGAAGCCCCAGAAATCTGTAATCCTCTATATTCCGAGTCACCTGAATAAAATCTTTAGAATAATAATGCACATAAGCATCAATGTTTTAAATAACAAGCACAATTTTTCTCTTTCCACCAAAAGAAAAAAAAATTAATAAACAAAGAAACAAATTTGGCACAAAACCTTTTATTTCTGACAAATATTTCATTTGGTTCTGACCTTCTCAACAATACAAGCAGCATTATACCACAGACATTTGACTAACAAAGATGCAAAGTGCCTTCTGGAACAGATCCCAAAGATCAGAGGGCAAGGCCATAAGTTTTAAGCGAGCACAGTCCTGATGGAGCTGGGCATCTTATATGGCTGTCACCTACCCTCAGAAAGACTGATTTCCTCATGGGACTGTGCCTAGATAGAATATAAATTCACAGCTAACACCACCTTAGCAGAACAAGTATAAAACTGTTCTTGGAAAATCTGAACAGTGCAACAATTTGATTTTTTAATTCAAAGATCTAGCGTACTTCCATTTCCAACAGTATCAGAAACAGAAAAATTTTAATAACTATAATTAACTTTTCAAGGCATTTTAAAACCTGCAGAAACTGTTGTGAAAGCTAATTTGTGGATTTTTTTTTCCTTCACAGCCATTACTAGCTCTTGAAGACAAAATGTTAAACTACAAATAATTCTGTTCAACACTGTATCTGCTTGATAATGAAGATCAAGATATTCCTTGAGAATTATATTGAGAAAGGCACTACAATCTCTAAATACTATTGGAATAGATGCTGTAAAAAAATCTGGCAAACCTGAATGTTTCACTTTTGATTACAGGAAGCATTAATAACTAATATCTGGCAAATCAATTAATCCATGTGAAACTGTTTCTCAGACCAATGCCTTCACAATGTGTTGATTCCATCATAGTTTACAATTACCAGAAAAGAGTATTGAGTATGAGGGTACTGTACAATCATACTGTTTTAACAATGCCATGTAATTGTCAATCCCTGAGTAACATGTCTCCTTTGCATATAAATCTGTGTTTATTACCCCAACTACCATTTATATGGAAAAATCTTTAATTATTAGATTTAAAAGAATGATAGTGGTAAGGATATGAAACAGGAATTCTTATCAGAACTTATATTCAAGAAAGAAAGGAAGTACTCATTTGAGCAATAGATACACAGAAAAATTCAGGATATTCAGAAAGACAAAAAAGTTTTTTGAGTACAAGTATAAGTTACAACCTTTATGACCATACAGGTTAAGGCATCTACAGGTCCTACATCACTCCAGCCAGATTCTGCTAAATATAATTTTACAACAACAGTGTACAGCTAACACTATAATAAGTCCCCTAGCTCTTTGCAGCATAGACCTAGCTCATGCATTTTGAAAGAACATGAGAGAACAAAGTGTGAATGTGACACAAACCCCAACTACTTTCACAATTGTTACGCTGGTTTTTTGTTTTGCTTTAAAATACCTTTGGTTTTCTTTGTCATCACTCATGCTTCTCTCTGGTTTTCTCAACCTTTTAAGAGAATCCAGTTTAAGACTGCCAAGAGAATAAAAGAAAACATTTGAAGATGACTGGCACATAAACATTGCATCTAACTTCTGAAACGACCTCTTTTTCAAAAACTAAGAATATTGAGTTGTGTTCTCTGGTTTTTGGGGTTTTGTTTGGTTGCTTGGTTTTTTGGGTTTGTTTTGGTTTGGGGTTTTTTTTGCCGAAGTACACAGCCATGAATGCTTCTCAGTGAACAAGGGGGAAAGGGCACATGTAGAACAGAGGCATTTTGCATTAACACTTGGACTGGATGGTCACTATAGGTCTATTCCAATTGAACTATTTTTTTCTAGCACAGAAGAGCAGCACTGTTTCCATGCAATTAATGCACTGCTCTCATCTGAGAGCAAACTGAAGTCACTTATTCATCTCTTCTTTCTCACACAGATTCCAGTATGAATGCCAACAAATAACAAGTATTTGCCAACTATCACACTGAAGTATTTGAGATACTGTATTGCAGCTTCTCATTTGGTTGGGAGTGGGAAGTTATAACTTCATGAGATGTACTGGTAAATGGAGCTGTTTGCTTTATTTGTTTGTAAACTTAGTTCTGTGTAGCTGGTTAGTCAGCTTAGGTGGTTTCACCGAAAGAAACAAAAAAATCTCAAAACCCCCATACTTCTGAGTGTTGCATACTCTGCTAAAGTCTCTCTTCCTGAAGAGAGTTCCTGAAGTTCATTTGCAGTGAACTTGAAGCATAACTGGTGACTAAGATCTTTTCGGTTGCTTGACCTCCTTTAACAGAGATCCATATTGGTGGCAGTGATTCAAAAACAAACCACATACAAGACTTTTTATGGCATCACTGTCAATAGTTTTATAAATATTTATTTTCTTTAAATGATTTTTAAAAAAATTAAAAACTGGCAAGATACTTTTGCAAAAAAATACAACACTATGCTGAATCTTCAAATGTTATGTGAACTGCAAACACTGCAGTTTAGAAGTGTCTTAGCAAAAGCTGGACTGAAATATAGATATGCATCTTTCCTTCCACCTGCCCAACCCAGACAAATTCATTAAGAAGCCCTTCTTGTTTCTGTCATCCCATAGGAACCTACTAAGGAACCCACCAGTAATTTTTAGAATCACTATTTGTCTCATCAGACACTGCCATAAATACAACACTAAAAGCAGCTCACTTGCCAAGTTTCACACAAGCTGCTGATTTACTGAATTTTGAAGAAGCAAAGAACTGCAGTAATTTTCTGAGTCAACCGATTTCCAAATTCTGTTTGTGTAAAAAAAAGAACAACACAGCATTTTGCTTATAAAATCTCACATGAAGTGGGTTTAAAGGGTTTTGGAATACCTGGAATACCAATTGGTAAAAAGGCTCTGAAATAAGTTTTAAAAGCATTCTGAGAAGACAGACGACACATTATGGTAGGGATTGTAGGGATTCACAATTTTTGATTATGAATTGCCATAGATTGCTTTTAATACAAGAAGGAGGTCTAGCAGGAATGACAAAGGTTTTTTAGCTAATAAAACAGCTATCCACGCATTTCTGAAAAATAAAACACATCTTACCTCTGTGACACCTTTGGGTTACTGATCTTTGTAGCTGTTGGCTTGTCAGAACACAATGACTGTCTTTTAGCTTCATCTTCATATAACTCTGCCAAGGCCAGCTGTAGGAAACAGAACTCTTTTTTTAAGTCTGTAACTCTAGAACTACATATAGAATAGAAATAAGACAAAAATTAATGTGAAATATGCATCTCTCCAGAAAATCAGAAACACCAACATGAGAAACCCCAACTAAAATTAACTTCCTTTGTGCTTTATGAAAAAAGCCCAAACTACACAATGCTTAAATGGCATTATGACTCAGAACTTGTACTCTGCTATCCTTTGGTTTCCACTGCTTCACTGGCTATGTAAAATTTGTATTAGATTCAGAGTCACAAGAGTAAATGCACACAGAGGTATTAAGCATCAGCTTAATATCTTAATGGTAACAAAGGGAAATAAAGCAGCAACCTAACCCTCTGATAGAAGCAAATAATGAATTTTACAAACACTTTATATAGAAATGCAAAAAACATAACTTAAGCTTGTACTAGGGTGAACAACAAATTCAGTCTTGTTGGCTTGAATTCAAGGCATCACTCCACAAATACTGACACAAATCGCAACAACTTTTCACAGAGATTCCCAAAATGCTGCTATATCACTGGCAAGTTCATTCTTAGAAAGTTATGGAAGAGACCTACAATGTCACTTCAGCAATTTTTCTTTTGTCCTGAATAAGACTCTACTTTGTCAGATCATCCTTAGTTTTGTCCCCAAACCACTCCGATCACAGTATGTGATTGATATTATCATTTTATCATACACACAAAAAAAGGTACTAGGCTACAATTTCATTACAGTTTTATGCAGAGGGGATACACATTAAAATAAAATGAGACATCGTCTGTCCTTGAAAACACACTGCTATGAACACAGGGTATTAATCTCATACTATTTTTGTTGTTTTTATAATATTATGAGGCATTTTCTGCAGGGAAAAATTAAATATGAGGAATTATATCCATTAAGAAAATTAAATTGAGAAAAGAGAGTCCAAAAACGTGCTGAAGACCTCTGTTCCATCTGAGGATAGCAGAAAATATATTTCAGATACGTAAAGTTGATGGGTAAGTCATAGACAACATACCCTGTACCATCCCTAATCCAAGGACTGAGGGATGCTGAGAGAACATCGAAGGGATGGCCAGGCTTCTGTGCTTTCCTCATACTCCTCATGTCTCTTATTGTGGCACCACAAATCAAGCACAGACCCAGGAGGGAACTTCCTTGGGGTTTAACACTTACTGTATCAGTATGTATCCAACCAAAATTCCAGTCTGCTTCAGCTAAGACCTTATGATCTGAGAGTATTAACTCAGGCTTTATTACTGTTACATATTGTAACAATAAAAAAGCAATCCTGGAGAATAACACAACAGTAACACTGGAAAAGAGAAGGCTCTAGAGAGATATCATTGGGGCCTTTCTGTACTTAAAGGGAGCTTAGAAAAAAGAGAGCAACTTCTTACGCGGGCAGATAGTGATAGGACAAGGCAGATTGATTTTAAACTACAAGAGGAGAGATTTAGATTAGATATTAGGAAGAAATTCTTTATTCAGAGGGTAGTGAGCCATTGGAACAGATTTCCCAGAAAAGCTATGGATGCTCCATCCCTGGCAGTGATCAAAGCCAGGTTGCATGGGGCTCTGAGCAACATGGTCCAGAGGAAGGTGTCCCTGCCCATGGCAGAGGGGCTGGAAGCAGATGATCCTTAAGATTCCTTCCAACTCAAAGCATCCTCTGATTGCAGCAAAAATATTCTTTAGAAGAAATATGAAAATTCCAAACACTAATCAACAAAAAAACTATACCCATCTTTCTCTATTAATAATGTATAATTAAACAGAATAAGGGCAGTTTCAGTTACTAAGTTTCACCTGTTTTCCAATCAATTTCTTGCTAAAAGATTTTGAACCTTCATAAAGTGACAAATGACATGCAGAAAAGGGAATACTGCGAAAAGAGTTTGTAATTAAGATTTAAGTACAAATGGTCAATTACATTTGTGATCACATGCTACTTTTCCCACATACACCTGGGAAAAGATCTTGTCCTTAGTCTTACATCACATCTGCAGAAACTGACATTTTCATACGGGACAAGACATTCCTATCGAATAATCAGGAAATGCAATGGCACTGCATTTACGAACAGTTAAAACCCAACTAGTGAAGTGTGGGGAGAGCCCTTCCCGTTCCCCGGAGTACGGAGCACACGCCGTTTCCTAAAGGGCCTAGTGCTCTTCCAGAAGCGTCCTCCCCTTTCCAGCCTCAGAAGGGGCGTGGGAGCTGAAGGAGGAAAAGCCGGCTGGGCTCCGAGGGCAGGTCGGGACAGCCCCGGCGGGGGACGCGCACAGCGCCCGCTCCCCTCAGGGGCGGCCCGAGGGAAGGCCTGGGGCGCCCCCGAGGGGACGCGGCGCTCCGCCCGGCCCGGCCCCGCCCCGGGAGCGGGGCGGCACCTCCGCCCTCTCACCTGCAAATCCCGGGCGCTGGGCGGGCGGCCGCCGCTCCGGGGCTGCCGATCCCGGCGGCCGGCGGCGGTCGGAGCCGCGGGCACATCCCCGTCCGGCTGAGCGGGCGCTGCCCCGCCGTCCGCCATCTTGTGGAGGCGGTGGCGAGAGCCGGGCGGGGCGGGGCCAGCGGCGGCGGAGCGGCCGCCATGGCAACGGGAGGGGCCGGGCCGGGCCCACCGTGCCGGCCCCAGCTCCGCCGAAGGGGAAGACCGGCGCCCCGATCATCAGAACGTTCCAGTGCTTATACACTTCAGCAAAGCCATCAGCATTCGTTCGAGGCGAATTGCGTAGCTTGTCTGTCAGTACTCAAAGCCCTGCTTGTTGGCTGTATGACTTGCTTCTCATGCTGCTTAGTCTGCAAGTGCAGTTCTTCCCTCTCTTTGAGTCTGGGGTCCATTTTGAGTCGGTGGTCAAAGAATTGATGGTTGCGGTCGCCCGCTGCCGGAATTACCCATCACAGAATCAAATAGGCTGGAACAGACTTCTGAAATAAAGTCCAGCCTGTGACCCAACACCACCATGTCAATTAGACCATGGCACTGAGTGCCCCATCCAGCCTTTCCGTAAACACCTCCAGGCATGGGACTCCACTACCTCCTTGGGCAGCCCATTCCGATCTCTTACCCCAATTTCTTTGAAGAAATTCTTCCTAATGTCCAACTTAAACCTTCCCTGGCTCAGCTTAAGAGTTTTGTCTCATCCTGTTGCTGGGAAGAAGTGGTCAACTCCCACCTGGCTACAACCTCCTTTCAGGGAGTTGTAGAGAGTCAGGGTCATCCCTGAGAACTCTTTTCTTCAGTATAAACAACCCCAGCTCCCTCAGCTACTCCTCATAGGAGTTGTGCTCCAGACCCTTCACCAGCTTTGTTGCCCTCTTCTGGATCTTTCCCCTGCTTACTGCTCAGTTCTGCTGACTTCATTCCCAGTGGCCCTTGTCCAGACGACCTTTGGTCTTGGGATTGTCTTCTCTTTTCCTTAAAACAGCTCCTTTTCTTTCAAAGTTAGCATGACGCCATATTTTATAGGGTGTCCTTGCAGTCATCTGGGGCCAGCTGTTCTGCTTGTGTGCCTCCCAAACTCCTTATGCTCCAGCCTGCTCACTGGTGAGGCAGAGTGGGAAGCACAAAAGGCTTTGATGCCATTTAAGCCCTGTTCAACAATGGTCAAAGCACCATTGTGTTACCGACATGGGTTTTCAGTCACAAATCCAAAACAGAGCATTTATGGAAAATTGACCCCAGCCTAGACAGGATGAAGAACTCTTGACTGTGACCAGAAAGATGAACTGCAGTACTGTGAAGCTGTAGCTGAAACAGCCAGCTAACCATCCTCAGTTTTCTCTAGGGCTGTTCAGTTCAAGCACCTGCTGCTTTCTAATCAATCTCTCTAGACTCTGTTGACACTGGATTACAGTCCAGAAACACTGGTAATGGTGGCAAATGGAGCTGGGATTTCACAGAACTGTTTAAGCTGAACTGTTAAAATGTACACTTCATGCCTTCAAAGTCAGCCAAACTCTCAGTGAAAATGCAGACAGAACAGTCTGTCCCAGCCCACAAACAGCACAGGAAAAAACATGATCTGGTAGCCATGATCTGGATCAAGGGTCGATGGTGACACTGGTGACACTGGTCTCTATGCTGGTGATAATATTGTTCTTATGGAGTATGTAGATATGAATGATTGTGCTTTTTTTCTACAGAACTATATTGTGTGCTTGACAAAGAAGAATGGCACCACTGAGGAGATATATTCTATGTATACATATTTATATAACATTGCATATATAATACATTTCATGCAGCTCCCACATTCTGAACTTTATATGCTGATGATGTATGCTTGCAATGAACTCTTTGCTTGATTTAGGAAAAAATGAACCTGAATAGACATAGGATCTTCCCTCAGCTGGCTCTGTACTTGAAACATTCATATTAGGACTATGCCAAGCACAAAGCTTTAGTTATGTTATTTCATTCAGCCTTCCTTGGGTTGATACATGGTGTGCAGCTGCTGTCTAAGTCAAAATGTCCTGTGGTGATGCAGACTAAATTAGCAGAGAGGATGTCTAAACTGTAATCACTTTAAAAGCCAAATAACTTTATTATAAAATCAGTTTTTTATAATTTGGTGTACCATATTTTGACAAGCATATCTTCCCTAAATATTGGCATTATTCCTGTCTGTCTTTCTCTGAGATTGCCTCCTCTGCTTGAGGCTGTCAACAACATTTCAAGAGATCACCTGAATATAGATCAGCACATAATTATTTTCTCAGTGAAATTTATATTGTCACAGATATCTGGAAATTTAAATTTGTGCAACCCAAGCATCCATTTTAATTTGCATAACATTATTCTTGTGACCAATGTTTTCTCACACTGCTACAGATTTAAAACAGTTAATTACTACCTGACAGCTCTAGTTCTTTAATTAAATTTGGTACTGTATTTTTCTTTATGTCTAAAATTCTCTTCAACTATCCTAGATATTTTTCTCCTAGGGACTAAAACTAGCAGCATTTACAATCTTCTTTTTGGCAGTCAGGCCTTTTTTTCCCAAAATTTCACTACAATGTCGGTGCTGTCCAAAAACAAACATAAAAACACAAGTTAAACTAAAATAATAAATAAAAAGTACATATATAAAGTGACAAAATTTTCCATGCTAGAGTGTGGAGAATGCAGATAAGTAAGACAAAAACTTTTGAATGTGCTTCCGAAGCCCCAGTGAGCTATAATATTTTATTGATTAGAGAATTTGTATCTCTCTTACCCAAGAAGCAAATGAGTAAGTGCTGACATAGCATTTGTATTTAAATGAATTTGCTTGTTTTTTGCCAAAAATGCATAGTCCTTTAAAACTGGTTTTGTGACTAGTGGGCAGCAGGGAATTCCCTGATGCTAATGCTTCTCCATGAGCTTCAGTCCCATGAAGCTTGTGCTGGAAAGGGAGGAATGTAATAAGGAGCAGGGCATCTGTGCTTTGTGGTTGTGAAGGAAACTGTTTTAGAGGGAAATTTCCCTATTTCCCTCAGAAGATAATTTAGGAGCAAGAAAAGGCTTGGGTGAACACAATGGGTTGTCATGGCCTATGATCACAATGTACCAGCTGTTTTGCAATTGATTACATTGTATGATAAATTAAAGGAAAATTTTTAGGAGCTGAGAGATTCACATTTGTATTAAAAAAAATAAAATCAGCACCAAACACCAAAACAAATAGAACATAGTCTGTTAAAAATCTACACACATTTCTGATTTCTAAAGCACTACAATTCTTAAACTCAGTATGTTAAAATAGGCCTTTTGTTGCTGTTGAGGTCTAATGGTCTGCTATTTCATCATCATTTCAACCTAGAATTACTTTGGCCTAACTCTGCAATTTGCATTGGATTTTATTACAAATTTTGTATTACAATAACTGCAAAAGAGCAACAGTGTCTTCATTTCCCTGCTCACTTTGGTTGTCTCCAAATGCTTCATCATGGACAGCATTTTGGGTTTTGCCAGTTATATTTATCTAGGATTATTAAAAGATTTAATAATGTATCATGCAGTTATGAGATCTATAAATGACAGGTATTTGGCTTTTACTTGACAAGAATTGTACTTGCAAAGTTTTCTGTCAAAGGCTAAACAGTAGAATAAAATGTAAGATTAAGAGAGGAGAGAAATAGGAAAAAAAGCCCAAGCAAACAAAAAAAAACCCCATCAAAACAAAACAAAAAGTCTACTCCAAAGCTATGGCTTCAGCTGTAGCATACAAGAGCACAATTGAACTGCTTCCAGTTACAGTGAACAAATGAGGCTGGTCACTTCAATACCTTTGAAAAGAAAATGTAAGTCATTAGGATCCCCTGACAACCTTTACTTTGCAGTTCACACTATGTGAGCAAAGGGTTCAAGAACAAGAGAAGGCAACAGAGAAGTTTAAGGATATCAGACAAACCTTCTGCACGCAATGCATGTGAAATAAAAAGTGAAGTAGGTATGTTATTGTATTTTTAAGGCTATTTTGAGATCAAACCTTTCTGCTTTTCCTGCAGATGCTCTGAAAATCAGGATATTTAAATTCATTCTGCCAGTGCTAATGTATGTTTATTTCATCTTGATGCTCCAGTAGCCATGTCCTTGCCTCCCTCAGGGGAACTAATGGGTGCAGAAACATAGTACAGATAAAACTGAAGGTTTCAGAGGTTTGACAATTGGTCTGTAGTGCAGCAACTGCTGCAAACCAGGTTTATGAGACTGCAGTAGGAAAGCATCTTGATGAGGAAAAGCAGTGAGGACATATTTACACCGATATGAGAGCAAACCTACAGGCAGTAGGTCGATAAAAGACCTTCCACTGCTACTGCTGTGGGAGAAGCTGGAAAAATAGACCTATTGAACAGTTCAACAGGACTAAGGAAGCCAAATACCTACAAATCTATATCCTGCATTCCTTATTTCCATTTCTCCCTGTATATCTCCTCCCATTATATCCCAGTTCCAAGCCAAAATGTCAGCTTCTTCCTTTCTGTCCTCCCTAAGGCCATTTTAAAATCTTCAGCCACTTCTGGAAGTGCCATTAGCATTTTTGTGTCCCCAGTATTCTTGCACTGCAATGGTCCTTCTCCCCTGACATGTGTCTTGGATACCTATTTTGACCCCACACTTGGATCATGGACATCATCTGCTGAGTCTTGTCCAGAGCTAAATGTATGGCTGGCTGCCTCCCAGAAGAATGAACAGACTTCATTATCTTAATATTTCCCTTTTCCAATTCATGGGTAAGATATCTCCACTTCACTTGGCCATCTATTTGGTAGATTTGGCTATCTAGCAAAAAGGAAGCATTGAGTTCAATATAGCACCAAAAAAAGTGATATATTTTGTCATCTAAAATTAGAAGATGCATTCAGCTGGATTGGAAACATATTCCTGGATGTGACTGTGTTAGGCGAGATGAATCCTCCCTTCGAAATGTCACAACAGGTTAATCATAGTATGTGTACAAATCTGTTCAGAGTCATTCACTGTGCTGATGAATCCAATTTTGTTTCAGTTACAATAATATGATGAGCTAGATAACGTGAAAAAATTATGCAAACCAAGAGTCAACTCCCTGGATCCTTTCTATTGAGCAAGGTTTGTCTAAGTTAGGATTTAAGAGATTTGGATAAACCTCTTTTTCTGTTCTCCTTAGACGAAATAGCATCAGTATAAATTGTTCATTGGGGTTGTCAAAGAGTTTAGGAGACAACAATCTTTCTTTCTGATTCCTCCCCAAATATTCTTAGAACGTAAATGAAATGTTAAGGGAAAACTTCCTGTCAGCATTACAAGGGAAAAGATGTGAGGTACCAGCAGGTGGTGCTGATACAACAAGCAAGCAGGATCCGTGGGATCAGCTTTAAAGCCAACATCTCAAAACTTTTCCTTCCAGCTGAAACCATTATCACGTCACTTTCTAATTTTAAATATTGACATCTTATTGCTGTGAAGGCTAAGAGCCGTAGCTGTGTACCAATGCTACACAGGTCTAAGTTCTATATACACAGAGAACAAAAAGACAATATACGGCATTCTGTTCCTCAGCTGGTTCAGGAAAACAGGTTAAAAACCTATTACATGGCAATCATGGAAATTCTCAGAAGTTTTGACAAAACGCTTCTGGTGAACTATAGGTCAAGATGAGATATTTTCTTTATCTTAGTATGGTTCTCACCTGCATGAATCTTTTATATTACTGCAAACATAAAGAGACATGCGTGAAATGTTGCATTGTATGGCAGGCATTTGAAAAAGAATTTGTGGAGAAATAGTCTCTGCAGAGAATAACATCCCTACCACTTCAACTTCTTATCTGAAATGGGATAATTTACCCTGTAACTTATTCAAAGAAAAACATATTTCCCACAAAGTCCTCTTAATGCAAGTATCCCATGGTTATACTGTTGGGGAAAGCATCAGTTGTTGTTAATTTTTTTTTCCTCCTGTCTGTCAGAGCAGAACTTTACCATAAGTTAAGGTGAAATTTTAGGAAACATCAATTAAAGTTCAGGTAACACATTATAAGGAGTTTAATCCCAGGAAATACTATTTTGTTCTTTAATTTGCTAGTGGTAATTGCAGTGCAGGGCTTTGTTTAATTTCTGTTTCTTGTAAGTAGAATTACATACAGTTTTCATGCTTACTTTCCCATTATTTGCACTCGAGTGTTATAATATTTGATTAAGGTCCCAGTTCTTTTGGAAAAAACACTATAATTCTTTGTTGTTGTTTTTTTTCTATTGAAATAAAGATCCTAGTTGCAGAGTAATGCTCAGAAAGACACATCTAGCAAAAATCCCCACATTCAACTGTGTTCTTGACCCTAAGAGATGCTTATTCCTTTTGGTCTTTGTTTCTTTTATCCTTTGTTACGTCTTAAAACTAAGTTTGACCTGATTTTTTTGCGGGTGCGAGGGGAGTGAAATTAAAAATGTACCTGCGAATATGGGCAATACTTCATCCCCATTCACTTAAGCTTCTGACCTTTAAACCAATGCAAGCTCTAGAAAGTTATCTACAGGCATCCTGTCCATACAGTCTTTCCTTTCATTTCTCAATTTTGCATTTCTCATCTTTGGCAGTTCTTTAATCTTCCCTCTGAAAGAGTAAATCCTCCCTGCTGAAAGAGTAAATGGAAGCAAGGAGGAGGGAAAGAAGAATTAAAGGAGGTGAATAACAAGACACAGCTGTTGGCTGCTACTTCACAGATACAGCAGTATCTTCTAGGCTCCTAGAGACAAATGATAAAAATCTGAATCTACAAATCACCCTCCCATTAATCTGCATTAGTGGGGGCAGCCCATGGTGGAGTCTTAGAACCTGCCACACCTTGCAAGCTGAGAAATGATGAACACTCCCTGTGCCATTTCAGTGCATGTGAACTTTGGAAAAAGACATCACCTGAAAAATGTCTGTAAAGAAAGAATCCTGGAAAAAGAGACATCTCTGCGGAGTCTTTGAAGTGCTCTGTACAAAGCAAAAACAGAGGAGTTCAGGAAAGGTCATTTGTTGTGGCATAAATTGGTAGATTGATCCTTGCAGGGTTCTGTAAACTACAGTAGCTCTGAGTCAACTGCAACTTATTTTTAGAAGTAAAATGTTTTCTTTCCATTAATTTTATTTTTTAATATCAAGTTTGGCCCTTGCTCAAGTTGGGTTGAAATATTAAAATCTTGCAATATATTCATGAACAAAATTATATAGGTCACTTTAAAAAAAATTATTTCTTCATTATTTAGTTTAGATAGCTTGAATTTCCAACAAGTAGCTTAGTAGATTTGGAATATCCCAATTAATAATATGTTAATAGATATTTTGACAGATTCAAAATTTGCTGGTTTTCCCAAAATAGTTTTAGGGACAAATATTTGTTGAAACCAAAGCCCTTTCCTCACTAATGTGTCAGCTGTAACAATCTGGCACTGTGCAGTCAAAAATATCCCTCGAGTGAGAAATTTCTGCTCAAATATATTTATAAGGGGAGGGTTAGGTAGTTCTACATTCCTGCTGCTTTGGTTTTCCCTGCAGATAACTAAGAAAATTGTCTTGAGGTTCTCCAAGTTCTTCACCTAGTAAAGTCTCTCACTTCAGTCAAGGCATTTGCTTGTTATGTACCTTGCTGTGGCACTACATTTCAAACTGTCTGATGTGAAATCATATTAACAAATTGCGGTAGAGCTAGTGCAAGAGTAAGGTAAAAATGGTCTCAGGTTGGACAGTGAGGGAGGTTTGTGTGCACCCTGGTGATGCTGGATATCCTTCCATTCACCACGAATTAGGGAAAAGCTGCTGGTTGCTACAGCATTGAAAAGCAACATTAGCAGGACTTACAATATTAAAAGAACTTCTGAAGAGTTAATTCGTACTTCTGTTGTGATTTGCTATTTAGGAATCACAAGGTATTCACGGGTCTGTGTGTCTTCAAAAAACAGGTTGTTGGGAGTTTCTTCTAGTGTGTTTATGTAAACCTTGATTTCTGTCTCTGATTTGTTTGGTATTTAAGTGAAAAGCACTTTAAAACAAAAGGGTCTTCAACACTCCTCATTTTCCATTTTACTGTGTAATTCTACATGATGATACACTAGTAAAGGCAAAACCTTCCCAAGATGGATATTTCAAGGCTTCACAGTTATGATGGAACCAAACTCCCTGGAAAGACTCATATACATGGAATATTTTACAGAGAACAAATCTCATGGGTGTCTGCACAAGCAGGCTGTAGGGCATTTTGGTCCTTGTATGAAATTGGTATTACATGATATCCGTTTCTTATTCTACTGGATTTCTATTCAATTTGCTATCAAATTTTTTCAAATTTGGTCACTATTAGGAACTGTTGATTTGTTGTGCAACCCTCGTGACTGTGGAATTACATTCAGTATTGCTAGCTTCACTATAGCTGGCATTGACCCAGGAGTCAAAGATTTTAGCAAGGTGTAGCACTTTCAGATGTGCTGACATTAGTCTAGCAGAGCCAGAAAAAAAGCTGTGGGTGAGCTCTAGCAGCATACCTCTTCCAGGAGAGAAATAATAACAAGATAAAGATCTTTGATCAACAGAGAAATTTCTTTTATAGTGACATCTCTTGCATGGCACATCTGTGAGAGGCAATTAGATGCTGCATTTGTATTAGGAAACAAACCGATTTCTATTGTGAAAGAAAAGGGAAAAAATATGGTGAATTGCTCAGCAGAATATTGTTGCATTAAGTAATTCATAATAAGCATATTTTAAGCCATTGAGGGACTTTTCTATATTTCTCTTATTAGTAATGACATTTAGCTCAAATTGCTTGTCTAAATCTACTTTGAATTTTCAAAACCCTTCTGCTTCTGAATGTGAGTGGAGTATTGGATTGCACAGTTGAACTTCTGGATCATTTCACTCATCAGAAGCTGCTTTCAGTGCTAAACCAAGGAGGCCACTATGTGGAATTTGTATTGAAATCTGGAGTTTTGGTTGTGTAGAAAGTGCTGGTTTAAGGGGAAATGTGGATTACAGGATTCAGAATTGTGATCTGTGATTTGATGAGTTGCTACTCATCAACCAAATGGAGATAACTGTTCATGTATGTTCTTAGTGAGTGACAAAAACATGACTTAGATTACCCACCTTTGAGTGAATATTGTAACCTTACAAAAAGTTCAAGTTAGAAAATTGTGTGTTTTTATTCAGGTTATGATACCTTGGAAAGGGTTAAAAATAAGAGTGTTGAAAGAGACATAATGTAACAGGAGTGGTTCAGTCATCAGAATAATTTTACTGATAGCAGAGTCCAAAACTTTTTCACATGTGGAAGAAGTTGGGGAGCCTTCAGGCTGTAATGTGATCTGCACAGGTTAACTGTCCTGACATAGTCAATTATCGTACCTTCTGTTGCAACTGAAGATGAAGTTTGCCATAAATCAACAACTGAAGACTATAGAAAACAAAATTCAAAATCTGAATTCTATGAATTTTGGAAATTGAGATTTACAAAGAAGCATTATTTGTACCTTAATTTACCAAAGTTATCAGTTGAATGTGTATTTAATGTACTTCCACAACACCTCTGAGCAAAGTCAGTATGTCTATTCTCTCTACAATAGAATTTTTTGACAGAGAGGCTGATTTTTTTCCAAGTTACCCAAGTTGCTACAGACACAGAAAAAAAAGCTTGACTGGATTTAGAATTTAAATATTTTGAGACTCTGTTGATAAATTATATACTTAGGATTGCAGTACAAACCTATGGAGACTTGAATTGAGGTTTTAGCTAAGATCTCTCTGAAAAAGTTTATTTCCAGAAGTGTGCACTAATATTTGCTGCTTTTTTGCAATGACTTTATTTCCATCAACTTCTGACATAGTACAGGTTCTCTTTTGTTTAGCTTTGCTGAAACTGGGGATGAAACAGCTTCCTTCCTGTTATAACAAACTACCTCTTTGCATCCTGGAAACTCACTTCTAATATAGTGTTTCTAACTTTGTTCTTTTTCTGAATGTACATTTAACTCATTTGTTCTTTGACTTTGAGAGACCATGGCATGAGGTCAACACTAAGAAGTGGTCAGAATTTTAAATATAGACTACAGACAGAGTTCCTGTTGACATTTGAAAAATCTGAGCTCTTCTATTAACCATATGCATTATAGGTCAGTTAAAAATTAAGGCAGGATAAAAGTAAATTGCTTCCTTCTTCATGGTTTAAGAAAAGGAAAATGAATCTGAAATTGAAAGGTTTTTTAACAAACCAGTCTCATAAGGCTGAATAAATTAAACTGTCAGACTTTAGTCATTACACATCTTCCTGTGTGAAGCATGGAAATTGGAAGCACAGACTGTGCATATTATGTTAATACTATTTACTCTACTTGGTATCCATGACGTATCCTGGCGAGTCTAAGCTACAACAGAATTATGCCTTACAGAAAAGAAAGAGAAATAAGGTTAATGAAACGGCATCTTGGCACTATAGCTAAGTAAAACACATCTCTGACTAGAGTGCTGAGCAGTACTGGGGGTATTCATGAGCTATTCTGCAGATGCTATGGCTCACATTAGCATGTATAACACCAAATCATCCTGTCAAAGAACTCTTTTTCTGTTCAACGGAGTAACAAGGCATTGATTGTGATTGTTGGATTATAGAGTCTGTCTACTGAGATTCGTGCAAGATGTTAAAATGACACAAAGGACCATATTCTTCACTAGAATCCAGAAGTGCAGCTTTCATAAAATATGTTGTCTCCAAAATATAAGGAAAGACTACATTTAGGAGTGACTTCTGTTTCATTATGCTTTAGTAATTCTGGAGTGTCTTACATGGTGTTTCAATTTCACAGTAAACAAACTTCTCAGTTTCACCAAAGAGATATTTATTTTAAAATCTTTTACAGAAAACCTATTGATTTTCCCCAGGACAGAGTTTTATTTTATCATATTGAATGACATCCTGAAATCCATGGTATTATTTGAGAATAGGCAATTTTTTTTCAGGTAAAGCTGAGACAAGGTTGTTGAGTATTTTTGTCTGCTCTACATTGCATTGACTTTGACAGAACAAACACCAAAGCACTTGGATATTGGACCATTCTTTTATGCTATGTCAGGTAGATCCTATATAACACAGAGCTAATACTTCAGGAGTAGTGACTACCTCTAGAGCTACAGGTAGCCTCCCATCCTCCATTATGCTGTCACCAACTAGTTTTACTTTGGAAAATCTTAGCATTAGTTCACTAATATAACATACATGCAAGTTGTGGTATGGATATGGAATATAAATATTCCAATGTGGTATGGATATGCAGGTGGTGCTCATGCTCTGGCCTTAGCACTGTAGCATCTTGTGCAGCTACGTGGTGTTTCTGCAGCTGGAACAAAAATGACCTTACTGCATTTGCTTTGGGGTCAATTCCAAGAGTCATAGCCCACGGCAGCAAGGGGTTGGAACGAGATAATTCTTAAAGTTGCTTCCAACCCTTAATATTGTAAAATTTTATGGTTCTGTATGAGTGTTCTAGCAAGAGTGAAATTGTGAAAAAAATGTCATTTCAGAAAGATTGAAAGTTTTCATTGTATTTTTTTTCTTCACAGTAAGGCACAACCACCATTTTCCACCACTTGGGTCCCCAGATGCGTGGGCAGTCAAGGCAGTTATATATTAACTAGGAGAGTCCTTAGCTGGTGTTGCTGAGTGTGAGAGTTCCAGATATGTCCATGGACTGGCCTAGAGATGTGCAAAAATAGGTAAAAGGTCAAAAGGTTAAAAAGAAGGTAAAAGAAATATGTATAGTAACAGTAAGTGTGGTGAATGGGGGATGGGGAGAGGGGGGAGACATACTTGTGACTTAAAACAGGCCAATATGTCCCTAAGAGAGGCTCAAAACTCAAGAATTTGGTCTGAGAGCAATTGAATTCATGCTTATTTCTGCAAATAGCATATTTGATGTCAAAGAAATTTCTGAAAGAGGTTATGAAGCTGAGTACATTGACAATTTTCTTGCCCGTGGTATGCATCTTGAAGGTTATATTATGATATGATTTGGAGGCAGATATTTCTGCTGAAAGAAAGTAGAATTTTCTAAGCCATTGGTTACAGACACAAAATGACGTAAAATGAAAGCTGAATTATGTCTCTGGTGCAATATAATATATAAGAATCTATTTAAAAGTGACATATAGCACAATTTTGAGAAGATTCTAATTTATTTTTTTAATTAGACAGGAAGTGACTGATGAAATTATTTGCATTTAGCACTGTGGAATGCACTGAATTAATTTATACATCACATTAATATTTCTGTTTAAACCAGCATAACCTATTCCTAATTTGCTTTGCTGATGAAAATATACAGCTGTAATAAATTTGAGGATGAGAGGAAATTACCAAGTTCCAAAAGGCTGTTTCACAGCATGTTTTACCAAGTGGAAATTTGGGCAGAGCATCTAGAGAATCTATAATCCAATTTCTCTTTATTGACAGTAAAGGTAAATGTGTTACTTCATTCACTTTAGATTCAACAACAAGTAAGAAAAACTTATGACTGGATAAATGTAGCATATGAAAAGAGGAAAAACCCCAAAATAATTTAAAATAATATAGATCCCAAGATAATACCTTTGGTTAAAGATGTGAAACAATAAAGGAATGTAGGTGTCCACTTAATGGGAAAATGGAGGGAACCCTTTAGGGACACCTTAGATACTTTTTCAGTTGGCTTGGTGGCAAATATATTTAATATACACTTAGACGATTTTGCTATTTCATTTTAAAATTTCTTTTGGATGGGTGGATAAGAAATATATTGCTGCAGAAGAAAAATATCTGAGAAAGAAACAAGATTATGCAAAATATATGTCACTTAGGAGGTTGTACTCTAATTAAAATAATTAATCCTAGGCAAATTTACATGAGAAAGGAGGAAATCATGGAAGCTCTGTGTGGTTTTTGTGCAATGTTAATTTTATTGGACTTTATGCTTTTGTACAGACAATATAGGTGGGCAGTAGAACACAAAAAAAGGCTGTAAAACTGATGTGTATCTGCTTCCCTCTGTTCTGAAGGAGTGACAAATATGGTTCCCACCAGACTTCAAAAGACCAATCTAAGTGGTTGAAAGATACAAAACCCTGGAACTATATAAATACACATTAAGTGTTAAAATAAAACGTTTAAATCCAAATAACAGGACCTTTATAATCTACAAATATTTCAGTACATAAACAGACACCCTCAGAGTGGTGGAGAATGTAAAGGGAATGAGCATCCCTTGAAGGAAGGCTTTTGCAGAAAGCTGGCATTTGAGTTAAAATTGCTCTTTGATTCAGACTGCACCAATCTGACAAACCTCACACACTGTGTAAGACACAGCAACTGATTATCGAGCAGGGAAAATGTCAAAAAGCAACGTGATTTATTTGCCTGCAATACAGGAAATACACTCTACACTACAATGGGCTTGACCTAAGGCCCTTTAAATTTAACAAGAGGATTTGATAAGTCCTGAGCAACTACACCTTCAGGAAATCATGGGCAAGAAGAAGACACTTCATCAAACTCTCCTGACTGCACTGGTGTGGTAGTCTCCTTAATATTTTCTCTCTCACCTCCTCCTGGTGCTGGTACTAGCCAAGTGCTGAGATACTGATCTGCTTTTCCTGGAAAAAAACCCCAGTTTTACAGGCCCATGTCCTCCTTTTATAACAGCTCCATCAGCAATGTTAAGAGTTCTCTAAAAGTGCTGGACAAACCTCAGCATCCACACACCACCGCAGTCAAAATGGGCCACTTGAAGACATTACAGCCAGCTGTGCTCCAAAGTGGGACTTTCGGCAAACTGTCCTTGGGAAGGGAATGAATTGTTACGTTTCTTTTGCATGGGGGAAGGTTTTTTAAAAAGGGAAGGACTGAGGGCATTGCAAAGGGATGTGGGGCTCTTCCTTTGAGAAAGTACCAATGCGCGAAAATGAAATAAAGGAACATTTTTTATCTCCTCACTTAGATAACAAGGTGCTGGACTGTATCCCCAGGGCATTGGGAGTTAGTGGAGCTGAAGCAAGTAGGCAGGTGACAGAGGGAAAATTTTAAAAAATGCCACATCTGGAGGTCTGACCATGCTATTGTCTGTGCTACATTTGAGAAATAAATATATCTGGTTAAAGTACAGTGACTGGTATTTTCCAAGCATTATGGGATTTTGGATCTCATGTCTTGGAAACCCTCAGCAGCAGGTGTGATTTCCTGGCTGCCCTTGAAAATCCAACCACTAGAGATATGTGTTACTTTTGCAGAAGTAGGAAACATCTTATCTGCACTGTAAATAGTATAGCTTTGAAAACAGTACAATGAAATTTTTCAGGTGGTCCAGCCATGTCATCTCTTGTGGCTGGGTTGAGGTAGGGTTTGAGGCACAATGTTTTGTCTTAATGTAATGGTTAAGTGTTGGGTCATGCAAATACGTGTGGAGAGGAAATGCCTACAGTCTCACTTTTCCCTAGGTACATACAGTGCATAAACATTTCAGCTCTAAGTGCTTCATCAGGCAGTACTGTCAGTGTTTCCTTTGTGAAATGTGGTAAGTCAGAGAGGTTTGTCCCGTGAAGCACCAAATGAACCCTGCTGCTGTAACTGACCTTTTGGATAAGATTACTTGGATTTATTTCCAAATATTATGATTATTTATTCTACAAGTCAAATTTATCTTGCCAGACTGAGGTTAGAGTCCAGGTAGGACTGAACCTTGACATTTCAGCAATATTTTGTTTTATAAACTTAAGGCTATGTTTGGTGAATTTTATTATGTTACAAAACTAGAAGGAAGAGAATGGATGACTTTTTTGCCTCTTCATGGAGATTTTTATACTGAGATTCATCAAAGGCAGTAGAGCCTTAAAAGCCCATACAACAGCCTATTCTACTCAGTTCCAAGAATATGTCATGTGGTTACATACTGAACAGGGCTGTGTGCAACAGAGCAGAATTAGCTGAGCTGACTGAAGAAAATGTTATCATTAGCTCTGTAGGCAAACAACATTAGGAGACAGAAAACACTTGTGGAAGCCAATATGATTAAATCACTACTTGCTAGTCACAATCATGTTGCCTGTCATGTCCAAAAATATCAATGCAGTTATTGAAGGTAGGACTAACAAAGAGGGCAAGTGTCAAAACTTTGAGGGGGGAAAAAGTATCAGGCTTATCCCTTCCTTTTTTTCCAGGCTAAAAAAGAAAAAGTCTTGATTAAAGGAAATGATATCATGGGATTTTCTAAGCAACATTCAAGATACTGAATAGAAAGATCAGCAGTAGAAATGAATCAAAACATCAAGTAGATATTGTTAGGAAGTCTAGCTTTTACAAAAGGTTCCTCATGATTTCCATACTAATTAACCAATGGAAGATGATCCTTTTTCTCTGGCAAATTACCATGCTTCAACAAGGATCGTGTGGCTTACAAGCAGTGACTTGTAATGAGTCACCTTAGGATGAGAATTTACCTCACTCTGCAGTCAGCCCTGCTACCCTGCACATCTGGGCTGCATCTGGCCACCAGCTGGGATAAACCACTGCTGGGCAGCAGTGACATTGACCACTCAGACATGCGGGTTCCCATGACTCTGAGTACCTCTGCAAGACTCTCCTTTTTGTGATGGAGATGTACTGCCAGTTGCATGTAAATGGGTGTATGAAAGAGGCCAAGTGGCACTGACTTGCTTGTATCCACAGCACTTAGCATTCTACTACTCTAGAGTGGGTTTTTCAAGGAGAGACCCTGTTGAAACAGGCCCAACAGAGCAGACTAGCAATTAAGTAATACTGGCACTCAGGGCTTTGGTTTCTGAATTCACTTGTATGCTCTCTTTTGTTTAACATTATAGTCCTGACCATGCAGTGCAAAGACATTCAGTTACATTGTTCCAGCTCCTATAATCTGCTGCCTTATCCCACTGCAGTGTCCTATTTGGTATGTTTCACACAGATGTATATATTTTTGTTGCTTGAAAGCAACAATTATAAAAAAGGACTCATTCCTCACTGCACTGCATGCATTATATAAAAATTTAGTATATAATTTGGTTCTCAGACAGTCAAAAGAGTGTAAATAGATGTGTCAAAAACTTCAACCTATGAACAATATCAGCTATCAGAAAAAAAATTATATGCTGGCTGTGTATGAAATTTAGAGAAACAGAAGCAGTTACCAGGCAGTGGTTTTAGATATATCCATTACTAGTGATGAGACTTTAAAGTCTTTCTGCTGCCACACAATGAAATGAACTGTATTGGAGCAAATGTAATAAACACCAGAAATATAATAAGTATTGTAGCCTGCTGTGAAAGGAAATGGTTTCCCTAGCAATAAAAATGATGCCAGAAAAGCACCCTTTCTCTCTTCTTGCTTTCTTGCTGAGAATTTTTAAATTCTCATGTTTATTGGCTGACAAGAAGAATCAAATATCTACTATCTATCTTCAAATGATGTAGACAGTTGCATAGTGAATAGATTTCATGCTGATTAGCGACTGGTAAATTTTATTATTTCAGGCTCTATTAAAAATATTAATGATTTTAATATTAGTGCGCATTTCCTGATGGATACTGTGGGAAAAAATTGCATTATGTAACTGGCATGACATTTGAAATGGTGAACATTGTCATATCATCTACAGTGATTTCAATTCTCATACCATTAGCTCACATGAATATATTTCATGTTATATATATACTAATATTTAAGTCAAATTCTCAGATTTTTTACTTGGGGGAAATGGGTAAAAAAGGATTTATGCTCTCTCCCTATCCTAATAGCTATTAGGAAATAAATATCTTTAAAATAAATATCTTTATGATTAATTTCTGTATTCTTCTGTTGAAACTTCGTATGAAAAATCAAGCAGGAATTCTGAAAATCAGATTCCTGTAGTACCTAATTCTTCTTTACGCTGACACCCAAACACTGTTCTGACATACACATTTTATTCTCAAGATATAAGAAAAAATTACTTGTTATTCCTGAACACAAAAAAGTATCTGCATTGTAAATAAAATGTATAAGTATATAATTCAGATTAAAAAAAAATTATTATCCAGTAAAACAGCTACATATAAATTTAAAAATTCTGTATTGCTCTCCTTGAAAGAAGTAAACAAAGTCAATCCCTTCCCTGCAAGTCTCTTGCCTATAAGTTTTGTGACTTAGTTGTGAACCTTAGAGCACCATGCTGTGGGATGTGCAGAGCTGGTTTTTGAAGTAATGATCATAAAGTATTCTGAACAAATATGAGGTGTGCACAGCATACATTGCTACTTTTTTGAAAACATATTCAAAAATATAACATTCTGAAAGAATCTCTTCCTAGTGGGGTGAATGGAGACTAAAGAATAGATAGGTGAGTGGATATTACACAAAGCAGTATGACAGTCACACTGAATTAAAATGCTATGGGTAGTCTGCAGTGTTGATGGTCAGGAAGAGTATTTTGCTTCCACTTTGCAGGAATTCAATGGCAGTCTGGTGGACTAAGAGCTCAGTGTGTGATCTAAGCACAACTTAAGAGTAAATGCAGTGCTGCCCAATGTTTAACCTCCACTAAATGCACATTTCAGTGTCAACGAAAAGGACTTCATCCTTCAATAAATATGAGAAGTTCTTGACTATAGGTTTTCCGAAATACTTACTATGGCTGAAAGTAAATCCAGTATTTAAGAGCTTTACATTAGATTCTTATTCCTGCCATAATGTGTCTGTGTGTGGCTGAAAGTACTTTAATTCTTTGTTGGGCAATGGATTGGATGGCAAACACGTAAAGTACATTGGCCCCTGAGCCTTTGAGACACTTGGGAAACAGTCCTGGTTTTGTGGTATGAAGTATAGATAATATAGTTTAATTTGAAAAGAAAACTTTCCCATGAAAAGCTGAGCCACAAATATCCTAAGGGAAATGATCAGATGAATATTATCTGCTTGAATTTCCTCTTTCCCTGTGTGCTCTCTCTTCCAGACCAGCTTGGAGCAGACTCCAAAATTTGATAAATTCACATGAAGTCATCAGTCTCAGAGCCTCTCAGAAGAGCTTGACACAGAACACCAGGCTGTTGATGTTACTGTATTGCTTTTGAAAGGGTGAAGCTGACAACAGCTCAGCAGTGTTTCAGGGGATGTGAATGTCTCTCATGTTACACAGAGGTCATCAAAACAAAGTATTTCTAATATAGTCTCTTTGCCATGAATCTCTGCTTTCCTTCTCTGGAATATGGACTTCAGCTTAGACTTCTCCAGCACAACGTTTAAAAATCAGAGGCCTTGAATCTTCCAGAGTTAATCCACCTTCTTTTTGCAGACTCTTATTCCATGCATTCAAGGTAGCTGTCACTGTTGTTGGGTCATGTTCACATGTGGATATATAGTCTACACTGTAGAGGGAAAAAATGGTTTCATTTTAAAGGTTTAGAAAGAAGGCCAAAGCATTCTATAGCTCTTTACTCTCAGCAAGACTTTATTTTTGCTTTAGCCATCTAAAGTTACCCTGTAACTCTTCATTTGATCTCTGAAAGGGAGTGTCTTGATGCAAGAGATAGCACAAGCTGTATATATGCTCTTAGGGATGTTTTCCCTCCATTCATTTATAGTGCCTTTTCATTTCCTAGTAGTCCCAGGCTGTCAGGTTTATTGTTGATAGTTGTTGATACTACAACATGTATTATTCTATTAATCCATTAAATATTAATCAAAGGAATTTCTTTTTCTGGAGAACACCAAGAGTTGTATATCTAGTGATTTTTGATGTTCTAAGTAATATAACACCAGTTTACAGTGCTCCTTCCTTTTCCTCTGCCTCTTTATTTTGCTTTCACCACTGCCCTGTATTGGAGTTGGCCAAGAATTGCAGTGTCATTGCTAAACCTACAAAATGTGCAAGAGTTGAATCACAGGACTCATTTCAGACTGGAAAGGAAGTCCCAATGGCCACTCCTGTTGGAAAAGATAATGATTTGACAGGAAAGTATCACAGATATGTTTGTATAACAGAGAGATCTTTAAATGTAAAATCTAAAGAAAGAATAAAAATAATAGCAAGTTTTGATAAAGAAGAAAATAATTGCTGAGCCAGTCTTACTGAATAACTAAGAAGGCCAAAGGTATGTTAGTATGTGAGTTGGAAGGAGCTTTTATGACTCTAAGCAAAGGATAAATCTACCTCAAACAAAAGATGTTTTTACCAAGCTAAAAGATTTTCACAGGCAAACAAAAATGCCATGTTGCAAGTAGAAAAAATGATTTTAAAATTTTCCACTGTGAGAAAACTGAAAAACAACTTTTAGCTTAAACTGTAACATACTAACGTTTTGTGATTGGAAAATAGTAACATGAATATAGTAATGTTAGTAGTTATGATAGGCTATAAGTAATAGTAAAGGTACTGATTGATTGTCATGTTTTAAAATGCTCTGCAATAAAAAGTATATAATGTATTGTAACCAGAACTGGAGTTGGCTTCAAATGAACCCATAGCTGTGGCCGAAAAAGCTGTAAGCTGGGCTCTTGTCACCCATGACCCATGAATTTCTGTATCATTTAGACACAATGAACAGCATTTTAAAGAGCCACCTGAAACCCCACACCCCTCATTTCAGCTCTTACACACTCCCAACCCAGCTCATCCCATAGGAAAATTTCCCATACAGCTTCACAGACTTTCACACCTCCTCTTACTCCAGCTCTCAGTCATGTGTTCTACCTGCTCCATAGGTATTTCTGAGAAGTAACTCTTTTTATCACCCCTCTTGCTTTATTGCAGGTCTTGCTGACTTCAGAGTTATTATCCCACCTCCAGCTCCACAGCTCAGTGTCCTGTCCCAGATGGCAAAGAAGGAGGCCACCAGTCTTGCTGTGGAGGATAGTGACTTGGTACCTGTGCTACGGCTCCACTGATCAAGGGAGGTTGCAGCAGCCTGGAGGGTGACTACATACAAAATATGGGATCCAGGTATGCCTTCAGAATCGCTTTCACAGATTCCCTTCCACAAAGGTCCTTGATGAGGTTTTTGGAAGGAAGTTGAGGACAGAGGGTGATGTGTCAAGGCACTGCTCTGGTGGCTGAAAAAACATAATTGGAAAAACGTCACAATCCATCCGTGGTGATGCATAAAATTTCCTTTGTGCCTTCTCAGACAGTTCACAGCATCGTGGAAGAGCACTCAAAGGAAGTGTTCAGCATTACTTCAATGGTGATAGTGCTTAGATTGGGCAGTGGCATTTTCAAGTTTTCCAATGGAAATTTAAAAATCACAGCTGGCAGTATTTCCAGCATCAGTTGCTAAAACTACATGATAAACTGAGTTTTCACTTCTCCTTACTGCATTGAATAAATTGAATTCCCTTCAGCTTGCTTCATGCTGAATATTCAAGACCAGACTCCAAATGCTGTGTTTCTGTCAGAGCAACACTGACATTAAAAAATCTCCTCTCTAATATATGAAGATTCACCTTTCTGTTCTCAGCCACAAATTCTCTTTCTCCAAATACTGCAGCTAAGCAGTACCACATGAACTACCAATAGTCTTTCACCCTTGAAATAGCTTTATGCCACTGTCAGAAGTTGTGTATCATTAAATTACACTTTGGCATTCTTTTGTGTGTGAGGACCTATGGACTTGCATTATTCAAAAAAGAAAAAGCTTTTCCAAGACTTAGGCAGGTTTAGCTGACTGCTTGCTCTTCTGGAAAGGAGAGAGGACTTGCATAGTAACCATGATTCAAAGCAAACATTCTCAGTGATGGTGTCTGATGTATTGCATTCAGCAGGCAAAACTAATACAAAACTCTGGTTAACAGGAAGTCACAGAGCATTCCTGCCACACAGCTTCTAGAGTTTCTCTGTTGCCACGGTCTGCAACGTCTTCCACTTGGTAAATATTTGGCTGTTTGTTTGGAGATTTGGGGGAAAGGGGTTAGCTTTTTTAAAAAATACTTTCACTGCTTAGACTGTGTTTAAATTCACTGAAAGTAGGTAGTTCTGCAGTGAAGGCAATGGGAACACATTCTAATATCATGTGAGGAAGTTCAGTTTCAGGCCACATGAGTCCTTTCCTGAGTGTGATCTGTAATATTTCCTGTGGAGTTATTCCTGCCTGGCAGAAGGACTCCATTAGGACATGGTGCTATTACAAGCTCCTTTTTACCCTCACTGTGATCTCAGAGGGACACTCTTATATTCTCTCAGACTTCCTTAGGAACTAATTTATCTTTGCAGAGCTTGTCCTGCTCTTTGGAAGGCAGAGACTCTTAGAATTAAAAATATGGCTAAGATCTGTTCTGGGGAAAGATATATGCCT